>NC_086098.1:104954646-105257676 GCF_963921235.1 Mobula hypostoma | reverse complement strand
GGCAGGAATGACTTCCTATGACGCTCTGTGTTGCATCTCGGAGGAATGAGTCTCTGGCTGAATGTAATCCTGTGCCCAACCAGTCCATTATGTAGTGAATGGGAGACATTGACCAAGATGGCATGCAACATAGACAGCATCCTCTTTTCAGACACCACCGTGAGAGAGTCCAGTTCCATCCCCACAACATCACTGGCCTTACGAATGAGTTTGTTGATTCTGTTGGTGTCTGCTGCCCTCCAGCCTGCTGTCCCCAGCCTGCTGCCCCAGCACATAACAGCAAACATGATAACACTGGCCACCACAGACTCATAGAACATCCTCAGCGTCGTCCGACAGATGTTAAAGGATCTTAGTCTCCTCAGGAAATAGAGACGGCTCTGACCCTTCTTGTAGACAGCCTCAGTGTTCTTTGACCAGTCCAGTTTATTGTCAATTCGTATCTCCAGGTATCTGTAATCCTCCACCATGGCCACACTGACCCCCTGGATGGAAACAGGGGTCACCGGTGCCTTAGCTCTCCTCAGGTCTACCACCAGCTCCTTAGTCTTTTTCACGTTAAGCTGCAGATGATTCTGCTCACACCATGTGACAAAGTTTCCTACCATAGCCCTGTACTCAGCCTCATCTCCCTTGCTGATGCATCCAACTATGGCAGAGTCATCAGAAAACTTCTGAAGATGACAAGACTCTGTGCAGTAGTTGAAGTCCGAGGTGTAAATGGTGAAGAGAAAGGGAGACAAGACAGTCCCCTGTGGAGCCCCAGTGCTGCTGATCACTCTGTCGGACACACAGTGTTGCAAGCACACGTACTGTGGTCTACCAGTCAGGTAATCAAGAATCCATGACACCAGGAAAGCATCCACCTGCATCGCTGTCAGCTTCTCCCCCAGCAGAGCAGGGCGGATGGTGTTGAACGCACTGGAGAAGTCAAAAAGCATGACCCACACAGTGCTCGCTGGCTTGTCCAGTTGGGCGTAGACATGGTCCCTCCCACACATTCCACGCATACAGAAGCCTTACAGAGGACACCTGGTCACAAACACGAGAAAATCTGCAGATGCTGGAACTCCAGACAACACACGCAAAATGTTAGAGGAACTCAACAGACCAGAAAAAGAGTAAATGGTTGACGGTTCTGGCAGAGACCCTTCATCAGGTCTGGAGGAGAAAGATGAAGAGTCAGAGTAATTCTACTTTCCATTCCGACCTGTCAGTCCAGGGCCTCCTCTACAGCTGTGATGAGGCCACACTCAGATTGGAGGAGCAACACCCTGTACTCCGTCTGGGTAAAGTCCAACCCAATGGCGTGAACATTGATATCTTGGAACTCTCAGTAACTGCACCCCTCTTCACCATTCCACATTTCCATTTTCGTCTCTCACCTCATCTTCTTACCTGCCCATCACCTCCCTCTGCAGCTCCTCCCACTTCTGTTTCTTCCATGGCCTTCTGTCCTCTCCTATCAGATTCCCTTTTCTCCAGCCCTTTATCTCTTTCACCAATCGACTTCCCAGCTCCTCACGTCACTCCTTCCCCCTCTCAGTTTCACCTATCACCTACTACCTTGTAGTTCTTCCTCCCCTCCTCTCATGTTCCTTCAACAGTTCTGATGAACGGTTTCAGCCTGAAGTGAAGACTGATTACTCTTTTCCATACATGCTGTCTGGCCTACTGAGTTCCTAAGGCACTTTGCGTGCGTTGCTCAGAGGACACCTGGATTGACCTATGAACTACAATGCCCAAACTACAATAGTGTCCCACGAACTGCTACACTACTGTGGCACCCCAACATTGCACCAGTTTTATAGTGGTTGTGCCCACCAGTACTGTATCCTAGTGTTAAAAAGTGATAGATCTCTACCATTTAAGTATTGCACTCCCATATTATATTGGCTTGTCAATATAGTCAATTTACAGTGACTGCTCTATAGTCGCTAGTACCAGTATCTGGGCTTAGGCTTAGGGCCCAGCAACTCAAACCAAGCCCAACGCAGTTTAAGTACCGATGCCCTACAACAGGGAAAGTTGATTCCTATATTGTGTTTAAAGCTACAGTTCCATAGCACTCCTGATTTGGAAGTGTTCTTCCAAATGACATCAAAGATCACTCTCGAGTTGTTCTGAAAAATCCTGAGAACCATTAGTAAGCTATAGGGGTGACAGTAACCTTGTTATGGGGTTCAATTCAACAGAAGCTGGCCTGCCAAACGTAGACCTGATAGACTCGTTGTGCAGGCTGGATCTGTCCGTTGTGCACCAATTATTTTGTTTCTGGAACTACAATAATTCAAGTTGTCATTACTGGCTCACTATACATACAATATTACAAAAATAAATAATGTATGGAAACAGAAATGATCCTCAGCTTTGAACTTATTTATATTTATATTAAATTACCTGAATTCCTTACACATTTTAAATGTCTTAACAGATTTAATGCAAAAAGTTCAAATTTTTCTATTAATTTCTTCTGAGCATCTGTTTTCAAAAAAGAAAGCACTGTTTGCTTCACCGTTTTTCTTACAAAAAAGCCCATTGTGCACCCATCATGAAGCAAGCAAAATTACATGTTTCTGCAACATAATTCCTTTTACCCATGTATGGGAATTATAATTATATTTGTTGCAACTCATTTCAGAATTCTACCGCAAATTTGAAAAAATGCTATCTCATCCAAATTTTATTCCTTTGCTGAAGGGTCGAAATCAGAGAGTAACCATATGGAACAGTAAGTGTTCATAATAATCACTTAAATCCATTAATTACTTACAGTTATGACTATGTCACACTGCAATTGCTGGTGAAAATTTAAACCGAATGAATTTTTTTTAATATAAATAAACTACAATTCAGCCTACACTTTTAAGTTTCA
Organism: Mobula hypostoma; assembly: GCF_963921235.1. Taxonomy (NCBI): domain Eukaryota; kingdom Metazoa; phylum Chordata; class Chondrichthyes; order Myliobatiformes; family Myliobatidae; genus Mobula; species Mobula hypostoma. The sequence continues at coordinate 105,254,801 of NC_086098.1, read as the reverse complement.
AAGAAAGTTAATCCAATTCCAGTTCGCAAAGGACATATTCATCATGCACAATACAATGGACTAGTTCCAAGACTCATCATTTTGAAAAGCAACATCAGCATCACCCTTCACAAGTCATTTGTTTTATTTCATGCAATATAATAACGTTTCACACTCCATGACAAATATAAGTGCAAATTTAGCTACGGAAAGTTATGTGAATCACCAGAGCACTAGGGGTACCTTTTCCCCCCCAGAATCCCAACAAATTCCATATAAATGGAACACCTTGTCAATCAGAAGTAACACTGAAATGAATTCATTGCTCTCTCATTATTGACGATAACATAGGAGAGGGCCATTACATATGTGGAAGTGGCCATTAGTATTAGAACTATATCAAACAACCAACAGTTGCTCAAATATCAATACCTTTTGCCGGAGTAAATATGCCTAGCTAATGCTGTAACTGAAGTAATTAGCAATTAATTCAATAGATCTGATTTGGGAAAATATATTCATATGATAACACTGTGATCATTAATTTGGTTTTAGAGTCTAGAAAGGAAATACTGAGTAGAGATCTGAGAGTTAAATCTGATAGTACTCAATTTTGCATCTGCAAAATTCTACCACACACAAGGCTATGAACTCTGCACGACCTAAAGGGCTGAACCTACTTGGCCATTTCCACAAGATTTCTGCAACAGCTCCTCTCCATTTCCCAGTGCTTCTTCGTGATTTCCATTATGGTAGTAAATAACATAGAAAATTCTGTATAACTTGGGGGCAAAGAACATAAATGGGCCAATACACCATGCCAAGAGTTACCCATGGTCAAATTCAGCATCCCTGCACTAAATATTATTATCAGGACTGCAGCATCTCACTTGTAAGCCTAGCTATATAACATTTCAGATACTGGAAGATGGCAGCCTACTGCTAGAACTCCACTCAGTCCAGAGCATTAAAATATGATAATGTTTTGCTAAGAACCCTTTACAATATAAACCGCAATTTGGAGGAAGTCCACATCATTAAGTCATTTAAGTAAACTGACTTTCTGCAAAACCCAGTTAAGTAAATTAACATGATAAATATCAGATTAAAAGTAGTTCTCGTAAAATACACACCTCTTCTCAGAAAATAGACCAATAGCCCTCATCTTGTAAATCACTCATCTCCAACCAACTTTGCTTCTGAAAAGATCTCAAACAGATCGGAGCTTCTCGAAGGCACACGCACACCATACTGGAACATGCCCAATTGAATTTAGGTCACCATCATTGATTGAAACATTTGTTATCATGACCCCCACAGATGCTTTTGCATGTCTGATCAGTTCACCCTACTCCGACGTCTCTTCTGTCATCCAGATGGGTAGGAGTGCCTTCATCAGATGACATAAAGGGTTGGGGGTGTTGTGGATAGTGTGGAAGGCTGTCAGAGGTTACAGTGGGACAGTGATAGGATGCAAAACTGGGCTAAGAATTGGCAGATGGAGTTCAACCCACATGTGTGAAGTGGTTCATTTTGGTAGGTCAAATACAATAGCAGAATATAGTATTGATGGTAAGATTCTTGGCAGTGTGGAGGATCAGAGGGATCTTGGAGTCCAAGTCCATAGGACACTCAAAGAAGCTGCGCAGGTTGACTCTGTGGTTCAGAAGGCATACGGTGAATTGGCTTCATCAATCGTGGAATTGAATTTAAGAGCCGAGAAATAATGTTGCAGCTATATAGGACCCTCAGACCCCACTTGGGAGTACTGTGTTCAGTTCTGGTCGCCTCACTACAGGAAGGATGTGGAAGCCATAGAAAGGGTGCAGAGGAGATTTACAGGATGTTGCCTGGATTGGGAAGCATGCCTTATGAAAACAGGTTAAATAAACTCGGCCTTTTGTCCTTGGAGCGACGGAGGATGAGAGATGACCTGATAGAGGTGTACAAGATGATGAGAGGCATTGATCATGTGGATAGTCAGAGGCTTTTTCCCCCAGGGCTGAAATGGTTGCCACAAGAGGACACAGGTTTAAGGTGCTGGGGAATAGGTATCAGCATTAAGCGTTGTTTTTTTTTTTAAACGCAGAGAGTGGTGAGCGCGTGGAATGGGCTGCTGGCAACAGTGTTGGAGGCGGATACAATAGGGTCTTTTAAGACACTTTTGGATATGTACATGGAGCTTAGAAAAATAGAGGGCTATGGGTAAGCCTAGTAATTTCTAAGGTAGGCACATGTTCGGCACCACTTTGGGGCCGAAAGGCCTGTATTCTGCTGTAGGTTTTCTATGTTACTATGTTTCTATTCTTATCCACTCATCTGCAAACAGCGAGTTCTCCATTAACCCTTTGGATCTAACCTTGTCCTCACTTCTAGCTAACAGCCTCATTTAAAAGTTCACATTAAGTTTTCCATGTATATGAATAAGACCTAGCTCTATTTCACCACGTCTCTCAACCACATTGTTGTCTCTGCTTTACCACAAAGTTTGTCTAACATAGACAAACAAAAAACAACCACTCTGCCATCAACTGAGGCTACAGGGGACAGCGCACTCGTCCAGGCTACCGGGGAGAGCACGTTTGCTAAGGCTATTGGGGAGAGTTTAAGCTAGAATTGCTGGGGGTGGGATTCGAACTAAAAAGACGGAGGAAGGAGCGGTTGGCTCACAAATAGAGGAAGCTTGCAGGCAGTGTGAGAGGGAGGATAGAAGGTGATACAGAAGGGATACGCTCAGACTGATGGTTTGAGATGTGTTTATTTTTATGCAAGGAGCATCAAGAACAAAACAGATGAGCATAGATTGTGGATCAGAACTTGGAGCTATTATGTTGTGGCCATTAGAGACTTGGATAGCTCAGGGGCAGGAATGGCTACTTACAGTGCCAGGCTTTAGATGTTTCAGAAAGGTCACGGAGGGAGGCAAAAGAGATGGGAGCATGGCACTGCTGATCAGAGATAGTGGCAAGGCTGCAGAAAAGGAGGAAGTCATGGAGGGATTGTCTACTGAGTCTCTGTGGGTGGAAGTTAGAACCAGGAAGAGGTCAATAGCTCTACTCAGGTGTTTTTTTTTTATAGACTACCCAATAGTAACAGGGACATCGAGGAGCAAATACGGAGACAGATTCTGGAATGGTGCAATAAATGAACCTGGTCAAGTGTCAGGTCGCTCAGTGCGAGAGCATTTTGGAGATAGTGATTACAATTCTATCTCCTTTACCATAGCATTGGAGAGGGATAGGAACAGACAAGATAGGAAAATGTTTGATTAGAAAAGAGGAAATATGAAGCTATCAGGCAGGAACTTGGAAGCATAAATGGGGAGCAGATGTTCTCAGGGAAATGTACGGCAGAAATGTGGTGAATAGTCAGGGGATATTTGCGTGGCGTTCTGTCTCCAATGAGACAGGGAAAGGTTGGTAGGGTACAGGAACCATGGTGTACAAAGGCTGTTGAAAATCTAGTCAAGAAGAAAAGAAAAGCTTACGAAAGGTTCAACAAATTAGGTAATGATAGAGATCTAGAAAAATGTAAGGCTAGAAGGAAGTGGCTTAAGAATGGAGAGCCAGAAGGGGCCATGAGAAGGCCTTGGCGAGCAGGATTAAGGAAAACTCCAAGGCATTCTACAAGTATGTGAAGAGCAAGAGGATAAGATAAGAGAAAATAGGACCAATCAAGTGCGACAGTGGAAAAGTGTGTATGGAACTGAAGGAGGTAGCGGAGGTACTTAATGAATACTTTGCTTCAGTATTCACTACGAAAAAGGACCTTAGCAATTGTAGGGAAGACTTACAGCGGAGTGAAAAGCTAGAGCATATAGAAATTAAGAAAGAGGATGTGCTGGCGCTTTTGGAAAACATCTAGTTGGATAAGTCACTGGGACCAGACGAGATATACCCCAGGCTATTGTGGGAGGCGAGGGAGGAAAGTGCTGAGCCTCTGGCAATGATCTTTGCGTCATCAATGGGGACAGGAGAGGTTCCAGAGGATTGGAGGGTTGCAGATGTTCTTCCCTTGTTCAAGAAATGGAGTAGAGATAGCCCAGGATATTACAAACTGGTTAGCCTTCAGTGGTTGGTTAGGTTGATGGAGAAGATCCTGAGAGGCAGGATTTATGAACGTTTAGAGATGCATAACATGATTAGGGCTAGTCAGCATGGCTTTGTCAAAGGCAGATCGTGCCTTATGAGCCTGATTGAATTTTTTAAGGATGTGACGAAACACATTGATGAAGATAGGGCAGTAGATGTACTGTATATTGATTTCAGCAAGGCATTTTATAAGGTACCCATGCAAAGCTTATTGAGAAAGTAAGGAGGGATGGGATCCAAGGTGACGTTGCTTTGTGGATCCAGAACTGGCTTGCCCACAGAACTGACATAGGAAATTTGCTGATGGCACAAAGGTTGGAGGTGTTGTGGATAGTGTGGAGGGCTGTCAGGGGTTACAGAGGGACATCAATAGGATGCAAAACTGGGCTGAGAAGTGGCAGATGGAGCTCAACCCAGATAAGTGTGAGGAAGTTCATTCTGGTAGGTCAAATATGACGGCAGAATATAGTATTAATGGTAAGATTCTTGGCAGTGTGGAGGATCAGAAGGATCTTGGGGTCCGAATCCATAGGACACTCAAAGCTGCTGTGCAAGTTGACTCTGTTGTTAAGGCGTACAGTGAATTGGCCATCATCAACTGTGGGATTGAGTTCAAGAGCCAAGAGGTAAAGCTACAGCTATATAGGACCCTGGTCAGACTCCACTTGGAGTACTGTGCTCAGTTCTGGTCATAACACTACAGGAAGGATGTGGAAACTATAGAAAGGGTGCGGAGGAGATTTACAAGGACGTTGCCTAGATTGGGGAGCATGCCTTATGAGAATAAGTTGAGTGAACTTGGCCTTTTCTCCTTGGAGCGACGGAGGACGAGAGGTAACCTGATAGAGGTATATAAGATGATGAAAGGCATCGATCATGTGGATAGAAACACAGAAAACCCACAGCACAATACAGGCCCTTCGGCCCACAAAGATGTGCCGAATGTCACTACCTTAAAAATTACGAGGGTTACCCATAGCCCCTTATTTTTCTAAGCTCCATGTACCTATCCTAAAGTCTCTTAAAAGATCCTATTGTATCCGCCTCCACCGTTGCCGGTAGCCCATTCCACACACTTACCACTTCTGCGTAAAAAACTTAACCCCTGACATCTCTGTACCTACTCCCAAGCCCCTTAAACCTGTGCCCTCTTGTGGCAGCTATTTCAGCCTTGGGAAAAAGCCTCTGACTATCCACACGATCAATGCCTTTCATCATCTTATACACCTCTATCAGGTCACCTCTCAACCTCCGTCACTCCAAGGAGAAAAGGCCGAGTTCACTCAACCTGTCTTCATAAGGCATGCTCCCCATTCCAGGCAACATCCTTGTAAATCTCTTCTGCACCCTTTCTCTGGTTTCAACATCCTTCCTGTACTGAGGTGACCAGAAATGAGCACAGTACTCCAAGTGGGGTCTGACTAGCGTCCTATATAGCTGCAACATTACCTCTCGGCTCCTAAATTCAATTCCACGATTGATGAAGGCCAATACACCGTACGCCTTCTTAACCAGAGTCAACCTGCGCAGCTGTTTTGAGCATCCTATGGACTCGGACCCCAAGATCCCTCTGACCTTCCACACTGTCAAGCGTCTTACCATTAATACTATATTCTGCCATCATATTTGATCTACCAAAATCAACCACTTCACACTTATCTGGGTTGAACTCCATCTGCCACTTCTTAGCCCAGTTTTGCATCCTATCAGTGTCACACTCTAACAGCCCTAACTCTCTCTTCTCTTCGGTTGTCCATCGAAATCCCATGACGACGTCCACTCCTTTAACGGTGAGATCTTTAATGACTCTACAGTCCTATCCTGGACCCACAAGCTCTATTGCAGGTGGGACATGTATATGTGGTAGTGGTGGTGGTAGTGGTAGCAACCATGGCTGCATTTCTCTTGGCTCTCTTCTGGTTGTTCTTTCCATCTCCAGAATACAAACCCCATCCCTACACAGCTGTTGCCAAGTGGTACGGTCAACAGCAACATCCTCCAGGTCCTTGGGTCTGATCTTGCACTTCCTTAAAGCATTCTTCATCTGATCCTTATAGCGCGTCTTCGGCCCTCCAGCTGAGCATCGACCATGATGTAGGTGGCTGTATAACACTCTGCGGGGTAGCCAACATGGGGGCATCCTTATCACGTGCCCCAGCCACTGCAGCGGGTGCTGGGTGATCATGGTCTCAATACTCCTGCAGTTGGTCATCACAAGTATTTCAGTGTGAGGCATCCGCTCAGGGCCGGTAATTCCCAGGATGCGCTGGAGGCAGCTTATGTGGAAGCGCTCTAAGAACTTGATGTGACGGCTGTTGGTTACCCAAGCTTCACAGCTATAAAGGAGGGTGGCGTCAAAGATTGCTTGGTATACGGCAACCTTTGTGGAGGGACGAAGGCTCCTGTTCTGAAAGACTCTGCACCAAAGTCTCCCAAAGGCAACTGATGCCTGTTTAATACGGCTCTGGATGTCGTTGTCAATGTCACTATCCTCAGACAGAATGCTCCCCAGATATTTGAAAGATGGCACTACTGACAGCTTTTCGTCACCAACGATGAAGGCAGGTAGAGTGGGTGGGACACTGGTACTCTATTGGCAAACCACTTCTGTCTTGGTGGTATTGACAGTCAGCCCCATCCAGCTGTATGCTCTCACCGCTACAGCAAGGACAGTCTGAAGATCCTCCAGAGTATGAGCCACAAGAGCACAGTCATCTACATACTGCAGCTCCAGGACCCGCTCTCCATGGAGTTTGGTGGTTACGCGGAGCTTCCTGATGTCAAAGAGGTTGCCATCTAATCTGATGTCCACTCCACACTACTGCTGTCTTCAATCTCACTGTGGAGAAGCTTGGTAACACACAAGAGGAAGATGTTAAAGAGCATTGGCACTAGCACACACCCCGCCTCACCCCTGTGCGTACAAGGAAGGGCTCACACTTTTGTCCTCCTATGGTCACCCGAGCAGTCATCCCATCGTGGAACTGGCGGAGGATGTTAACAAATTTATTGGGACAGCCAAACCTGAGGACATCCCATAAGAGCTCTCTTTGCACAGTGTCAAATGCTTTGGAGAGGTCAACAAAGGACATAAACAGGTCCTGATGTTGCTCCTGGCACTTTTCCTGAAGCTGCTGGGCTGTGAAGATCATGTCGATCGTGCTCCTGTTCTTCCTAAATTCGCACTGCGATTCAGGCAGCATTGACTCGGTGATGTTGCTAATGAATCTCTGAAGCATCACCTTAGCCAGGACCTTTCCAGCAACAGAAAGGAGTGATATGCCCCTACTATTACCGCAGATGGCCTTGTCACCCTTGTTCTTATAAATGACAATGATGTTTGCATTCCTCCATTGCTGTGGGACGTTCTTATCAGTCCAGGCCTTGGTGATGTACTGGTAGAGGGTGCGCATACACATGTACCCTCCGTTCTTCAGTAACTCAGCAGGGATATTATCAGTGCCAAGGGACTTCTTGTTCTTAAGGGAATGGACAGCTGATCAAACCTCCTGGAAGGTTGGTGGTAGACGGAGATCATGAATAGGAGGAAGTTCAGGCAGTTCGTCCAGGATGGTGGGGTCTGCGTCAGAGTCCTGATTAAGCAGGGTGTTAAAATGCTCAGCCCACCTCAGCAGAATGGTATTCTGATTCTTCAGCCGTGTTAGACCATCTGCTGTTTTCGGGGGACTATGCAACGATCTATTGGGCCGTAGATGGTTTTGACGGCATTGTAAAAATCATGCATGTCATTATTATCGGCAAAGGACTGGACTTCATGTGCCTTTTCAGTGCACCACTCATTTTGTATGGCCTGTATTGCCTTTTGCACTTACCTCTGAGCTGTCTGCCAATGCTGCCTGATGCTGGTGGATAAAGGGTTGTCTAAAGTTGCCCGGTGAGCTTTGTGTATGTCCTTAAGCAAGTTGTGGATGGTGTCTGAGTTATCATCAAACCAGTCTTGGTGGTTCCTGCTCTTATGGTCGATGAATTGGGCTGCTGCCTCATTAAGCGCAGAGCTGATATAGGTCCACTGTTGTTCCATGGTATTTTCTCAACCCAGACAAGGTTCCAGCTCTCTTAGTTTCTCACAACCTTAGTTTCTTAACAGCCCTCTACACTATCCACAACACCCCCAACTTTTGTGTCATCAGCAAACTTACAAACCCATCTCTCCACTTCCTCATCCAGGTCATTTATAAAAATCACGAAGAGTAAGGGTCCGAGAACAGATCCCTGGGGCACACCACTAGTCACCAGCCTCCATGCAGAATATGGCCTGTCTACAACTACTTTTTGCCTTCTCTGGGCAAGCCAGTTCTGGATCCACAAAGCAACGTCCCCTTGGATCCCATGCCTCCTTACTTTCTCAATAAGCCTTGCATGGGGTACCTTATCAAATGCCTTGCTGAAATCCATATACACTACATCTACTGCTCTACCTTCATCGATGTGTTTAGTCACATCCTTAAAAAATTCAGTCAGGCTCATAAAGGCACGACCTGCCCTTGACAAAGCCATGCTGAGAATTCTTAATCATATAATATCTCTCCAAATGTTCATAAATCCTGCCTCTCAGGATCTTCTCCATCAACTTCTCAACCACTGAATTAAGGCTCACTGGTCTATAATTTCCTGAGCTATCTTTACTTTCTTTCTTGAATAAGGGAACAAAATCCACAACCATCCAATCCTCCAGAACCTCTCCCGTTCCCATTGATAATGCAAAGATCATTGCCAGAGGCTCAGCAATCTCCTCCCTCGCCTCCCACAGTAGCCTGGGGTACATCTTGTCTCCCTTTCTCTTCACCGTCTACACCTCGGACTTCAACTACTGCACAGAGTCTTGCCATCTTCAGAAGTTTTCTGATGACTCTGCCATAGTTGGATGCATCAGCAAGGGAGATGAGGCTGAGTACAGGGCTACCGTGGGAAACGTTGTCACATGGTGTGAGCAGAATTACCTGCAGCTTAATGTGAAAAAGACTACGGTGCTGGTTGTGGACCTGAGGAGGGCTAAGGCACCGGTGACCCCTGTTTCCATCCAGGGGGTCAGTGTGGACATGGTGGAGGATTACAAATACCTGGGGATACGAATTTACAATAAATTGCACTGGTCAAAGAACACTGAGGCTGTCTACAAGAAAGGTCAGAACCGTTTCTATTTCCTGAGGAGACTAAGGTCCTTTAACTCTGTCGGACAATGCTGAGGATGTTCTACGAGTCTGTGGTGGCCAGTGTTACCATGTTTGCTGTTGTGTGCTGGGGCAGCAAGCTGAGGGTAACAGACACCAACAGAATCAACAAACTCATTTGTAAGGCCAGTGATGTTGTGGGGATGGAACTGGACTCTCTGACGGAGGTGTCTGAAAAGAGGATGCTGTCCAAGTTGCATGCCATCTTGGACAATGTCTCCCATCCACTACATAATTTACTGGCTGGGCACAGGAGTACCTTCAGCCAGAGACTCATTCCACCAAGATGCAATACTGAGCGTCATAGGAAGTCATTCCTGCCTGTGGCTATCAAACTTTACAACACCTCCCTTGGAGGGTGAGACACCCTGAGCCAATAGGCTGGCCCTGGACTTATATCCATCTGGCATAATTTACATATTATTATTTATTTATCATTTTATATTGCTATATTTATACTCTATTCTTGTTGGTGCAACTGTAACAAAACCCAATTTCCCTCGGGATCAATAATGTCTATCTATCTATCTATCTCATCCGGTCCCAGCGACTTATCCAACTTGATGCTTACCAAAAGCTCCAGCAAATCCTCTTTCTTAATATCTACATGCTCAAGCTTTTCAGTCCGCTGCAAGTCATCACTACAATTACCAAGATCCTTTTCCATAGTGAATACTGTTACGAGAATAAACATAAAATTAAGATGTTTGCTGGCCTGGGCTAGCATCAGTGGCATCAGCAGTTGGTCTGCCACCTGCCCTCAGGGGAAGGAGAGATAAGGAACAATGGAGCAGCGTCTGGAGATGTGTAATGAAGGGATGTGGGAGGAAGAGCTGTCTGGAGCGGCTCCCCCCTTTGAACCCTGAACTGTTTGAAGTGATGGACAGGCGATACCCCAGCAGGGGGATAAAAAGGGACAGGTTCGCTAAGACAGACTCACACGCCACCCGAGGTAACGAGACCCTGGAAGCGGTACGCTTCTCACGAGTGGGTGAGAAGTACCAGACAACGACCAGGGTGGAAAGGTACGATCAGCGGGAACCCGGTGTGTGTCCGCCCTTGCCTGGGTGCCGGGTTCACTGCAGAGGATCGACCGCATCTGGAGGAGGGGTCACAGTCGGTGACCTCAGGTGACATCACCAAGGACCCGCCCAAAAGTTGCTCGTGAGCAATCTCGCTGGTCTGTGAGTGAAGCTGTGCTGAATGATGAGTTGTTCCTATTCTATGTCTCTCTTCCCCCACCTTGTCCATCGCCATGGCAACGATTACTGCGAACTGAACTACAAACTGGACTGAACTTTGAGTCATTTTGAAATTGGTCATTTACCCCTAGACAACGATAGAGCTTGATTGATGCTGTTATCTTAATGCTGTGCCCATGTGTGTTTATCATCACTGAACTGTTGCATTTATTATCCTTTCGATTACTGTGCTGCTTGTTTCTTTAATAAAACTTTCTTAGTTCTAGTACTCCAGACTCCAACTGAGTGATCCATTTCTGCTGGTTTGGCAACCCAGTTACAGGGTACGTAACAATACCGAAGTAAAGTATTCATTAAGTACCTCTGCTATCTCCTCCGGTTCCATACACACTTCTCCACTGTCATACTTGATAGGTCCTATTCTTTCATGCCTTATCCTCTTGCTCTTCACATACTTGTAGAATTCCATGGGGTTTTCCTTAATCCTGCCCACCAAGGCCTTCTCATAGCCCCTTCAGGCTCTCCTAATTTCTTTCTTAAGCTCCTTCCTGTTAGCCTTATAATCTTCTAGATCTCTAACATTACCTAGCTCTCTGATCCTTTTATAAGCTTTTCTTTTCTTCTTGACTAGATTTACTACAGCCTTTGTACACCACGGTTCCTGTACTCTACCATAACTTCCCTGTCTCATTGAAACTTACCTATGCAGAACTCCACACAAATATCCCCTGGACACTTGCCACATTTCTTCCGTACCTTTCCCCAAGAACATGTGTTCCCAATTTAAGCTTCCAAGTTCCTGCCTGATAGCTTCATAATTCCCCTTACTCCAGTTAAACACTTTTCTAACTTGTCTGTTCCTTTCTCTCTCTCCAATACTATTGTAAAGGAGATAGAATTATGACTACTATCTCCAAAATGCTCTCCCACTGAGAGATGACACCTGACCAGATTCACTTCACAATACCAGATCAAGTACAGTCTCTTCTCTTGTAGGCTTATCTACATATTGTGTCAAGAAACCTTCCTGAACACACCTAACAAACTCCACCCCATCTAAGCCCCTCATTTTAGCGAGATGCGAATCAGTATTTGGGAAATTAAAATCTCCCACCACGACAACACTGTTATTAGTACACCTTTCCAGGATCTGTTTCCCTATCTGCTCCTCGATGTCCCTGTTACTATTGGGCGGCCTATAAAAAACACTCAGTAGAGTTATTGACCCCTTCCTGTTCCTAACCTCCACCCACAGAGGCTCCGTAGACAATCCCTTCATGACGTCCACCTTTTCTGTAGCCATGACACTATCTCTGATCAACAGTGCCATGCCCCCATCTCTTTTGCCTCCCTCCTTGTCCTTTCTGAAACATCTAAAACCCTGCACTTGAAGTAACCATCCCTGTCCCTGAGCCATCTAAGTCTCTGTAATGGCCACCACATCATAGCTCCAAGTACTGATCCACGCTCTAAGCTCATCCGGTTTGTTCACAATACTGCTTGTGTTAAAATAGACACATCTCAAACCGTCAGAGGCTTTTTCCCCAGAGCTGAAATGGTTAACACGAGAGGGCACAATTTTAAGGTGCTTGGAAGTTGGTAGAGGTAAGTTGTTTTTTTTTTAACGCAGAGAGTGGTGAGTGTGTGGAATGGGCTGCTGGTGAGGGTGGTGGAGGCGGGTACAATAGGCTCTTTGATAGGTAAATGGCACTTAGAAAAATAGAGGGCTATGAGTAACCCTAGGTAATTTCTAAAGTAAGTACATGTTTGGCACAGCACTGAGGGCCGAAGGGTCTGTATTGTGCTGTAGGTTTTCTATGTTTCTAACTACTTCTGCGCCATAAACATGAAACTTGCCAAGAATGAACTAAACTATTCACAAGCTTGATGTCCTGTTTGTAAATAAGAATTAAAAGCAGGAATTGACTCTCTGAGCCAGTTCTGCTATCTTAGAAGATCACAACCGAGCATGTCACTCAGCTCCATCTTCCTGCACTACCCTCCAATTGCTTGATTCTTTTACGTCCAGAATTATTTCAATCCGTTTTCAAAGAACTTAGTCTCTGAGCCTCCACAATCTTTTGAGGTATGGAATTCTAAAGATTCACCACCCACTGAGTGAGGAAATTTCCCCTGATCTCAGTCCTAAACAACCATACCCTTTTTCTGAGCCTGTGAACTTTGGTTCTAGACTCTGCAGCAGTGGAAATATATCTTTGAACCTGGAAAGTGTTTTGTATCTTTTAGTGAGATCACTTCTCATATTTCTAAGTTCCTGAAAATATAGCCTGGTCTACTCAGTGACTCCAAGAGAACAACCCCATCATCTCAACAAATCTGCAATGTACTCCCTCTATATCCTTTATTGTGTAATGGGACCAGAATCATACACAATGTTCATAATGTTGTGGTCTCACCAATTAATCAGTGCTGAGGATTCAGTTATTCTTGTCTTACTATCTTGGGCAGGCCAAGAGACCCGTCTACCTAACACCAAGCTCCTGACACATTCTATTCTCATCTCTGTAATGGGAGATTACCAAAATCCTATACAATTACAATTAAAAAATCTTACTGAAATATTATCACAATGAAGGCCAATTTATCATTTGCCTTTCTAATTGCTTTCTGCACTAGCATGGTTTCATTGAGAGCTACTGATTGTCCTTCTTTATAAACCAGTTTCCTCTGTTACATCTCCTGCTTCAGCTGTTGAACAATATAATCCTCAGTCACACTTTTATTACTGACTGACACAACAATTCCAATGATCTACTGACCATCCGGCATTTGCTGGGTCATTTGCTAGTCTTAAATCTGGGTGTGGAGATTCAAATTAACAAAGTCCTGGTCTCTGGAATCTCTTCCTTAGACCTCTCTCAAAGGAAATCAAGGGAAACAATGTTAGCACAGTAAATGGCACTAAGGTTAAAAAAAAAGTATGTTCCTCTTAAATAGCAGAGCAAACATGGGAGTCTGAATTACCTACTCCTGTTTTTACTTCTTCTTCTCAGGCTTTTCTAAGACATTTTAAAATATTTTCTTTCACAGAGTTTTTGGTTAGGCTTGCTAACATCTTTTTGTGTTTTATGCCAAATTTCAGTTAACAATGATTCGATGAAATCAATTATAAAACACAAATGCTAACAATCATGTGCTTCCAGTGTTCATTTAAATTATAGAGAAGCTTTAAAAAAAGATTTAAGATCATTTTAAAATTATTTTTGAAAAATGGAATGATATATATGAAAGAATAATAAATCTTTCTACTTTGAACTGAAGGGAAAATATTACATGTGAAAGAAATTCTGTTAAATCGAAGTTACTCAATGTTCCAAAATATTTCATTTTCAATAGTTTGCTACACACTGAAGAACCTTTTTTAACCCCCCCAAGAAATTATAATGCCTCTCTTCTGTCCATCTGAAAAAAGTATCAACATAATTATCACAGTCTTCAGATTGTGTTTTAAGTTCTTTAAATACACTTGAACATGCAAACAAATTGAAGTAGTCTTAATCATTAGAAACAAAATAATCAAACTGTAATTAATTTGTTTAAAGAAGAATTATGGAGCTATTCCATAAAAATGCTTCATAATATCTCAACCCTTTCCAAAACAGCAGTATGAGATTCTGAAATATAAATGCTCAAATAATTCTACACAGCAATCAATAATTTTTGTCATAACAAGACCTATAATAAGATTTGCACTCCTACCATTCATGATTTTCTGCTTACCCACCATACAACTCTAGTAAAGTTTTCCTCCACTAACAATTTTACCTTCCAGAATCTGTCTTAAAAAATAGATCTATCTTACGATGCAGCATTTCCAAATACTTCATTATATTATGCGATTCTACCAAAGAGTGTGCAAAGGGCAGGCAAAGGATAGGGCATAGTTGTAGCCAGAAGGAGTACAAATGCATTAGGGATGCAAAAATTAAAAAGGGTAGTAAACACAGTACTCAAAGTGTTATATCTCGATGCACGGAGTATAAGAAATAAGGTGACTGACCTTGTTGCACTATTACAGATTCTCAGGTGTAATGTAGTGGCAGTAAATGAATCGTAGCTGAAAGATGGTTGTAATTAGGAGCTAAATGTCCAAGGTTACATGTTGTAATGGAGGGACATGAAAGTAGACAGAAGAGGTGGCGTGGTTCTGTTGGTAAAGAATAGCATCAAATCAGTAGAAAGATGTTACATTGGATTGAAAAATATTGAATCCTTGTGGGTTGAGTTACAAAACTGCAACGGCAAAAGGATCCTGATGGCAGTTATCTAAAGGCCTCCCAACAGTAGCTGGGATGTGGGCCACAGATTACAATAGGAAATAGAAAAGGCATGTCAAAAGGGCAATGTAATGATAGTCATGGGAGATTTCACCATGCAGGTCATTTGGGAAAATCAGGTAGGGAATGCAGGTTAGGTTAGTTAGGAAAATTCAGTCGCTAGGTATACATAGAGAGGTGGTAAATTGGATTAGACATTGGCTCGATGGAAGAAGCCAGAGAGTGGTGGTAGAGAATTGCTTCTCTGAGTGGAGGTCTGTGACTAGTGGTGTACCACAGGGATCAGTGCTGGGTCCATTGTTATTTGTCATCTATATCAATGATCTGGATGATAATGTGGTAAATTGGATCAGCAAGTTTGCTGATGATACAAAGATTGGAGGTGTAGTAGACAGTGAGGAAGGTTTTCAGAGCCTGCAGAGGGACTTGGACCAGCTGGAAAAATGGGCTGAAAAATGGCAGATGGAGTTTAATACTGACAAGTGTGAGGTATTGCACGTTGGAAGGACAAACCAAGGTAGAACATACAGGGTTAATGGTAAGGCGCTGAGGAGTGCAGTGGAACAGAGGGATCTGGGAATACAGATACAAAATTCCCTAAAAGTGTCGTCACAGGTAGATAGGGTCGTAAAGAGAGCTTTTGGTACATTGGCCTTTATTAATCTGAGTATTGAGTATAAGAGCTGGAATGTTATGATGAGGTTGTATAAGGCATTGGTGAGGCCGAATCTGGAGTATTGTGTTCAGTTTTGGTCACCAAATTACAGGAAGGATATAAATAAGGTTGAAAGAGTGCAGAGAAGGTTTACAAGGATGTTGCCGGGACTTGAGAAACTCAGTTACAGAGAAAGGTTGAATAGGATAGGACTTTATTCCCTGGAACGTAGAAGAATGAGGGGAGATTTGATAGAGGTATATAAAATTATGATGGGTATAGAGAGAGTGAATGCAAGCAGGCTTTTTCCACTGAGGCAAGGGGAGAAAAAAACCAGAGGACATGGGTTAAGGGTGAAGGGGGAAAAGTTTAAAGGGAACATTAGAGGGGCTTCTTCACACGGAGAGTGGTGGGAGTATGGAATGAGCTGCCAGACGAGGTGGTAAATGCGGGTTCTTTTTTAACATTTAAGAATAAATTGGACAGATACATGGATGGGAGGTGTATGGAGGGATATGGTCCGTGTGCAGATCAGTGGGACTAGGCAGAAAATGGTTCGGCACAGCCAAGAAGGGCCAAAGGGCCTGTTTCTGTGCTGTAGTTTCTATGCATCTCAAGTGAGTGAGTTTGTTGAATGCCAACGAGATGGCTTTTTGGAGCAGTTTGACATTGAGCCTACCGGGGATCAGCTATACTGGATTGGGTGTTATGTAATGAACAAGAGGTGATTAGGGAGCTTAAGGTAAAAGAACCCTTAGGAAGCAGTGATCGCAGTATGATTGAGTTTAACTTGAAACTTGATAGGGGGAAAGTGAAGTCTGATGTAGCAGCATTTCAGTAGGGTAAAGGAAATTACAGTGGTATGAGAGAGGAGCTGGCCAAAGTAAACTGAAAGGAGATGCTGGCAGAGATGACAGCAGAGCAGCAATGGGTAAAATGAGGAAGGTGCAGGATAGATGTATTCCGAAATCAAAGAAATACTCAAATGGCAAAATATTACAACTGTGGCTGACAAGGGAAGTGGAGGTTATCATACGAGGAACATTTGATAGCTCTAGGTCTGTACTCACTGGAATTTAGAAGGATGTGGGGAGGATCTCATTGAAACCTTTTGAATTTTGAAATGCCTACAGAGAGTGTATATGAAAAGGCTGTTTCCCATGGTGGGGAGGGGGGGTCTAGAACAAGAGGGCACAGCCTCAGGGTAGAGCAGTGTCCATTTAAAACAGACACAGAGTAATTTTCACTAATTTTGCTTCATTTATTCTGACTTTAAAAACTTTCAGACCCCTGCCAAAATGCCACCAAAGATTTGACAATGGCTGGAAAAATTACCTTACTGAACTAATTTAAAAGCTATCTGCCTAACATTATTACTTACCATCAGCTCCAGAGATAACTGGAGTGCCAAAATCTACAATTGCACACCTGATGCATCTGCAAAATAAACTATGTGAAGAATGAGCATTATGTGAGGGGCAACAGGGAACATCCCAAAACTGAAACAGTGATGCTAGGGATTCAGATGTTGAAGAGGATCTCAGTCAATGGTTTTCCATTGTAACTGGACAAGGTGTGCATGTCAGTGGACCAATGTTGAAAAAAAAACAAGAGAGAGGAGCCAGCTAAGAAGCTGCCCGTGAAGATTGTAAAGCAACAGATGGTTGGTTGTCTCGATGGAAATGTTGACTTCACATTAAATTCAAGAAAGTACATGGCGAGAAAGATAGTGCTGATGTTGTCAGTGCAGAAACATGGAAATCTACAAAACTCCCGATTAGCTTCAAAAATTTTATGCAGTTGACATCTACAATGCTGATGAAAACAGGCTTTTGTTTCAAATCATGCCACACAGAATGGTTCCCTTGGCTACAAACATGCAACACTATTAGATTCAAAGAAACTAATGGATCGCATAATGGATCAATTATTTCCATGAGGTGGTCGCACTGATTTTGTTCATTTACAGTTAATCAAAACACAGTAGCGTACACTGGATGAATTCCTCTGTTGATAAATTTTAGGAACGACTACACAGTTTTTCAGTACTGTGGTAGTTTTGATAATGTTCTAATTTGTTCTCTGCATTATTTAAATAATTAATTTGTTATTCAGTTAAACAGTAGCTTGTCTTTTTTATACCCTTTTAACTATTTCCTTGAAGCTTTGGCTACTGAGACAGCCACTTAATTGGCCCAAAATGTACTGATCCCAATGCGTCCCAACTAACCAGAATCTATGCTACTTGGTTTAGTGAGTGTTCAACTAAATTGATACTGGGTTGGGATTTTATCCTTTGAAGATAAGACTGCATCCATACTCTCCAGTGATCAACAGAAGTTAGGTGTTCTGATTGAAACCTAACGTAGACTAACAGATGAGCAGATGTGTCTGGCATGTCTCAAACTGGAATCATAGTCTTAAACTAAGGGATCAGCCATTCAGGACTGCAATAAAACTTCAGTTGAGTACATTTAGAGTACTGCGTAGATTTCTGGTTCCCACATGACAGGAAAGATGTTCTCCAGATGTTGTCTGGATAGGAGCATACTACAGCTATAAGGAGAGGTTGGACAAACTTCTACTGTAATGTTAGAAATTGGTGACCAACCAGATAGAAGTGCATAAAACTCAGAATCAGGTTTATTATCACCGGCATGTGACGTGAAATTTGTTAACTTAGCAGCAGCAGTTCAATGCAATACATAATCTAGTAAAGAGAAAAATAAATAAATAAAATATCATAATAATCAATAAACAAGTAAATCAATTCCGTATATTGAATAGATTTTAAAAAGTGCAAAAACAGAAATACTGTATATTAAAAATAAAAGTGAGGTAGTGTCCAAAGATTCAATGCCCATTTAGGAATCGGATGGCAGAGGGGGAGAAGCTGTTCTTGAATCGCTGAGTGTGTGCCTTCAGGCTTCTGTACCTCCAAGCTGATGGTAACAGTGAGAAAAGGGCATGCCCTGGGTGCTGGAAGTCCTTAATAATGGACGCTGCCTTTATGAGACACCACTCCCGAAAGATGTGCTGGGTGCTTTGTATGCTAGTACCCAAGATGGAGCTGACTATATTTACAACCTTCTGCAGCTTCTTTCGGTCCTGTGCAGTAGCCCCTCAATATCAGACAGGGATGCAAACACAAAATAATCTGCAGATGCTGGGGTCAAAGGGACAGGGATGCAGCCTGTCAAAATGCTCTCTACAGTACAACTATAGAAATTTTTGAGTGTATTTGTTGACATGCAAAATCTCTTCAAACTCCTAAGCAAGTATAGCGGCTGTCTTGTTTTCTTTATAACTACATCAATATGTTCGGACCAGGTTAGATCCTCAGAGATCTTGACACCCAGGAACTTGAAGCTGCTCACTCTCTCCACTTCTGATCCCTCTATGAGGATTGGTATGTGTTCCTTCGTCTTACCCTTCCTGAAGTCCACAATCTGCTCTTTACGTGAGCCATCAATAGGAAAGGTAGTCAGAGGCTGTTTCCCAGGGTGGAAATCCCAGAGCAAAGGTGAAAAAGTTTAAAGGAGTAGCAGGTGCCAGAGATAATGGTAGTAAATATGATAGTTTTGTTTAAGAGGCATTTAGAGAGACAAATGAACATGTGGGAAATAGAAGAATACAGAAGATGTGAAAACAGGTGGAATTAGCTGGACTAGCATTATGGGCACTGCAGACTTGGTGGACCAAAAGATTTGTTCCGCTGCAGTACTGTTGTATATTCTATGAAACAGGAATAGACTCAGTCCCTGAGTGTATTCAGGATTAAAGTTGTAAGGGATCAAGGGATATGGCATTAAGAGTATGAAAGTGGCACTGAGATAAGAGATGATCATACTGAATAGAACTGCAAATACAAGAGGACAAAGCCTACTTTGTTTCTATTTCTTATTTAAGCTCACAGAAATACAGAACAGATTCCAACAATAATACATTTGTAGATGATTCTGATAAATAAAATTTATGATCATCCATTAGTAGGTTCTCTTCATGTCTAAACATGACAGGTTTACCAAATGGTAAAAGTTTTAATGTTTGAAATTGTACAAATTTATGGACAATGAGTTGCAAATGTTTTCTGGATTATTAAATACACTAACAATGCAAAACGCTGGGGTGGGGGGGGGCGGGGAGAACAGGTGGACAGGCATCATCTCAGAAAGGGAAATAATTAACATTTTTGCTCATGGACCCTTCACCAGAATTGAAAGAACTGGTCACCCCCACCTTCCAAGCCACTTAACTAACTTGTTTTCTCTCTCAGTTATGATGATCTCCTGAGCTTTTAAAACATTTTCTGCTTTACTTCAAATTTCCAGCATCTGTAATTTCTTTAAATTACCTTAATTCAAACCATATGTAATAAATTTAACTGAGAAACATATTAGTCTGAATCATCATGAAAAGAATTGCAGTCTAATCCAGGATCTAAAATTACAATTACTTGCAAAAGTCTAGTATATTTTCCAATTCAAAAAATTATTTTATAATTGTCAGCATCTTCACAAATATACATTTACAAAACATACCTTGCAAACAGTTTCAGCATCCCAAGGCAGAATAGTTCTCAAATCAATTACATCACAGGAGACTCCCAATTTTTCCTGAGCCATGCTGGCCACCTCTTTCATTACATGAACCTATACATAAATAAAAATTAATTAAGAATAGTTGTCAATAAGATTATATTTAAATTTTCATTGATCACAGAGACCATGGATGAATTGACCATTGGCAAGTTTCTCTCTCTCATTTTTTCTTTGGCCATCTTTCCCTATTTTTATCTTTTGTGATTTTCCAATATTTCAATACTCCCTTCACAACCACTTTCCGTAGAATTCTTAAGTGTTTTCTCATATTCCATTTTACTAGAGCTAAAGTAGATAAAACAAGAACTTATCAATATTTGCAATAGTGGAAAGTATGATTTGAAATTCTATTAAAATTTGTAAGCTACTTCTGCTCTCATTCTTGATAGACAGTAATTGTAAATTACATTTTTACTTAAGGTACAGAAAATCTCAATATCGTACATGGCGAAGCTTGCAGGTGACTGACAGACTGTATAAAGTAAAGAATATAGTGCACTGCATTTGCTAAGTATCAATATTTTTGCATATTAAGTTCACTAATTCTAGTTAAGAATATGAGCATAAATCTTTAAACAAATCGTAAAAAGCTGTATTCTACACAAAACTGGATACACATCAACCTAATTTATGACATATCCAACACCAAGAGCTGCATCCACATCCACCACTGGATATACGATGTCATTTGTACTGAAACACAAGCATCTTTACACTACGAGTTCCTATTAACTAAGATATGAACTACTGTTAAAAGGTAAAGAGATGTCTATCAAGTGGGAGAGACGCTTTTAAAAATGAGATAGGGAGAGTTAGGGTCAAGATGTTCCTGTTTAGAGTAAAGGGCAAGTCTGACAGGGTTAAGGAAACCTGGTTGATGAGGAATGCTCAGGTTCTGGTCAGGAAAAAGGAAGCTGGGATCAACCAAATCCCTTGAGGAGTATAACAGATGTATGACAACACTTAAGGAAATCAGGTGGGCAACAAGGGACCATAGAATATCGTTGGCAGATAAAGTAAAAGAGATTCCTAAGAGATTCAATTTGATTAGGGGAAGATTTAGTCCCACTAAGGATCAGTGTAGTCATATATGTGTGGAACCACAGCTCAACATGCTCTTAATATGAATATGCTCATCTGTATTTATTGCAAAAGCGGTCATGGAAGACAGAGTCATTTGTAATATTACTTAAAAAAAGTTCCATACAGAAAATATTACAAAAATTAAGAAAAGCGTCATAGATTTTTTTTACCATTAATTTGATTCTTGTCATTTGATAATACAGAAAACAATCGTTAAAATGTACTGCATGGACAAAACACACTGTAATAAAAAAAGATATGTGTACAGTGTATCAAATTTAAAGATTTCTCTGACAAATCTCATTTTAGAATGTTAATGATAAACAACCCTGTAATAAGTATATGAAAGCAGAGTCAAACACAAAAATATTAATATTTACTGCAAGCTAGCTGATGAATAAAGCACATTTAATAACCAAAGTATTATTGAAGTTAGAAACTGGATAAATATCAATCACCACAATGATTTTTCTTATGCTGTTACTCATTCATACACAATTTGCAGTCCTTTTTTGAAATGTGTCAGCATTTTGGCAGTTTGAGTGAAATATCAGAAGAAAAATCAGCTGAAAGCTTACATTCATAGAATGATACAGAACAGAAAGACAATCACAGAATTATATACCGCAAAAACGAACACTGTAACCTCACTTATCCATGCCAACAAAAATGCCTATCTGCACTAATGCTATTTGCGCATGTCTGGCCCATATCCCTCTAAATCTTGCCTAGGCATGTATCAATGTTTTTATAAACATTGTATCTGTAGCTTTCTCTACCTCTGGAATGGAGGGAGATGGGGGGTGGGGGGGGGTGGCGAGGGATGACCAGAGGGCGAGGGATGACAGAGAGAGAATGTTAGAGTCAGTGACATAGAGCTAGAGACATATAGATAGACAAAGAAAGAGATAGGTAGATTTAGAGAGATAGAGATTGAGATGGAAAGATATAAAGAGAAAATGCCAGCAACAGCATGGCAGTTTTAAGTTATTATATATTAAATGTTTCAGAAGAAATAGATCAGTCTCCAAGCCAGAGTTCCACTTTAAAAATATAATCAATGATCATTTAGCAGACATCCCACCTCTGCCGGAAGTTCCGGGAGTCTCCCGCATATCAGTAGTGGCTCCCTGATGCCCGGAAATTATATACAATATCCCGGAAATAGATTTTTTTTTGACAGGGAGAGGGAGAGGGAGAGGGAGAGTGAGCATCCTGATTGGTCTCTCTTCGTGCTAAGAGTGGTCCCCAACCACCGGGCTGCGAGGAAACAATGTGATTTGGCGATATGAAACGATATGAGTCAGCTGCACCTTTCCTCATTCCCTGTCACATTCCCTGTTGAATTTTAACACACGCTAGGTCATCAGTGACCCGAGACGAGCAAAGGAATGGGTCCGTGACCCATTAGTGAATGTCCCCGGTGAATCATCCATGTCAGTGCGGGAAAAAGATCAACTCCTCGAGCTTGCAAATGACGGCAGGCTGCAAAGTATGTTTGACATAACATCTCCGCCGACATTCTGGATCAAAGACAAGGCTGAATATCCTGAGATAGCCACGAAAGCACTGAAAACGTTGCTTCCATTTCCAACATATCTCTGCAATGAATGCAACGAAAACTAAATTGCGGAATAGACTGGACATAAGGAACCCCCTTCGAGTATCGCTGTCTCCCCTCACCCCTCGATGGGACCGTCTTGTTGCAGGAAAACAAGCCCAGGGCTCGCACTGATTCAGCAATATTGGTGTGTTGCAATGATTTTATATGTTCATACAGGGAAAATATGTGCTGTGTGTTTAATATCCAAACGTTACTTAAAATGTTATGATGCGATTGACTTATCACCTATATTCTGGTTGTGATTAACACCCCTGCCCCCGGTCGGCCGGTCCGCAAGAATATTGTCAATATTAAACCGGTCTGCGGTGCAAAAACGATTGCGACCCCCTGCTAAGTAGACCTATAAGTTTTCTCTGTGTGCGGGCTTTACAGTCGACCTCAAAAATAATGACAGTCTTGCTCGCTGCACTATTTGCAACAGTGACTTTTCTATTGCCCATGGTGGGTTAAAATGTAAAAGACACATTGAGGTGAGTTTAACAGGTGTCATTCGTTCATTAGCATAGCTAATGTTATTTAAACTAGCTGGCTGGCTGCTAAGGAGCTACGCTATTGATGTCCTACGTGATGAGGCCAAACTCCCTGTAGACTTGCTTAAAGTTGTAATAGAATAAACATGATAATATAATATAAGTACATATTTTAATGTCACATTTTCTGCATACATATACCCAGCTTGGTTTATAGATTAAACAAAGTATTACATACGCCCTTGGATGGGGTTGCGGGGGACGGAGGTGCTACCTCCCTGAAATGAGTTTTTGCAGGGTGGGATGTCTGATTTAGCCAAAGACAATTATAAAACACTTTCTCATTTCTTCCAGTTATTCTAAAATTTACCTTAACCGTTACAAGCTTGCACAATAATCTCTAACACTATATCAATGATTGCACTAATCACAACTTATTTAAAATTATCTTGCAGCTCTGCTCAGGCACATTTACCAAAAAGGGAAAATATGCACAGCAATAGATATGATGAGGAAAATATTAATACTGTCGGCCCTCCTTATCCGCGAATTCCGCATGCGCGAATTCAACCACCGCAAATCGAGAAAACCCACAAGTTCTCTTCCAGCACTTGCTGTTCGAGCATGTACAGACTTTTTTTTTCTTGTCATTATTCCTTAAACAATACAGTATAACAACTATTTTACATAGCATTTACATTGTATTAGGTATTGTAAGTAATCTAGAGACGAATTAAAGTATACAGGAGGATGTGCGTAGGTTATCGTGGATCGGGATTTAAAAAAAACTGCAGTTTTCTTACTAAGTCGGAAGAGGTACATCCCGTATTATTTAGCGTCAGTTAGTCAAACGTTTGTCTTAGTATATAGTATATATTTTACCTTTCTATGTATATAAAATACTTAAGAAATGCATGTTTCAGTGCCAGGTTCGGAAACAGAAGTTTCCGAGTTCGGTCCAGTGACAGATTGTTCCCGAGTTCGATCCAGTGACAGACCACTCCCGAGCGTGCTGTCCATCCCTGTCGGGTTGATGTGGAGGATCCAAAACCCAAAACCCCAAAACCCAATAATTAAACCACTGCATTGCTTAGTAATAATTGTAGCTTTAATCGGGCACGGCCTTTCTCATTTTATCCTTTAAAATTGTTCTGATCGTTGACCGACTATAGCCCAACGCTTTTCCAATGACCAATGGCATTTCACCTCTTTCTGATCGCTTTATTATTTCCACTTTATTTTCAATCGTGATCGTGATTATTTTCGTGAACAGAAACACTGCAGATTCAGAGCTCCACCGCTGGGTTCTAATGCCCACTGCACTGAGACAGGTTAAATAAGGTCTGGGGTTCCGCTGGGTCCTAAGATCCACCACATTGAGACAGGTTGAATAAAGGACTTGAGCATCCGCGTTTTTTGGTATCCGCGAGGGGTCCCGGAACCATTCCTCGCGGATAAGGAGGGCCAACTGTATATCATACAATCCATGTGAAATGCTGTTCAACTTACTTTAATAGACCAATTGTCCATATTCAATTGTACAACCAAGCTGTACTTTTCAGTCTTCACACATTTTGCTACTTCAATGCCTTTTCATGGACTCTGTACTATTTTAATATATTTACATAACTCACTCAACCAATGAGATAGACACAAAATAGAAAAAGAAATTGCAAGTTCCTACCAGAATATTCAATGGCTGCAACAACAGAGTACCAAGTTACACAATCACAAAGCAAACTGAATGTACAGGCCAAAAGTCTGAGCAATTAGTACCCATTTACATTCATACCATTTTACTCTCCACACATTCCCAACTACTCCTCATAAGATATCCCAGCACCCACCAGGGGTAAATTACAATGATCAATTGTCAAGCAGCATGCACAGCTTGGAGATGATGAATAACATTAGACCACCCTGGAGAATCTCATTCAATCGCAGACAACACCCAAGGTGAGGACTGAATCCGAGTCTCTAGAGCTGTGACGCAGCAGCTCTAGCAGCTGAGCCCCGAGGTCACCCAATTCAAATAGAATCTCTACCAGCTTCTACACCAAACAGAACTTGGGAGCCAGAGTAAAGCAAAATTTTTCCACAAAAAACTAGATATAGTAAGAGGAGAGTTTAAACATACAATGTGTTTGTGTAAATCCAATCTTAGTAAATCAACAGGCAAGTTAACCAACAAAGTCTAGCATACCAAATCATTTTCACTGTCTATCAGAAAGTTGTAATATGGACAAATTTCATTAGTTAATATCCAGGAAATATAACACCTCATTTGATTAATCTTTAGATACTGTTAAAAATCCCACCATTCCAAGTTACTATTTTCCCTTTAGAAAAGTGATAAGCACAGAAAAAAAGATAAATATCATTCTTTGCATCTGAAATCATGACAGATTACTTCTTCTGGATCTCTCTGTAGTATTGACTGTACAGCTATTACATTCTCTCCCCTCTTTTCAATCTGGGGAATACTTAAACATCCAAATTAAGTTTTCCTGTCAAATATCTGATAATATCCAGTCTTCCTCTCCTTCACTACTTTACGATGCACTTCAAACTCTACTGTATTGATTTTACACTTGGTCAACACCAGGATTGTGGATTTCAGGAAGAACCTGTGAGAACACACACCAGTTCTCACTGAGGGATCAGCAGTGTTAAGTTCCTTGGGCCAACACATTGATGCGATCATGAAGGCAGCACGCATGGCATTTGAGGAGAGTTGGTATGTCACCAAAGACACTAAATTTTTACAGATGTACAATGCAGAACATTCTGACAAGCTGCATCACAGCCTGGCATGCAGAATCCAATGCACAGAATTGCGAGAGATGATATGTGCTTTCAGGTTTTCGTATGCTCTGCCTGATGGAAGAGGGGAGAAGAGAGAATTCTATGGTGGGATGAATCTCGCCTCCACACAGCTGATGAATCCAAAGGAATGGCAGAGACTGATCCAGTTTGGCACGAGTGCCATCGCAGGAGTTGTCAGTCAGCACTGAACTTTACGTGGGACTGCTTTAGCATTTTTTCTTGGGATTTACTTACAAAGCCTTCCCCATGAATGGGTATAGCCACAAGACAGTGGAGATTTGAGCTGCCCACCAGAGCTGAGAAGCCTCATCTGCCCGAAGTGACTGCTTTTAAGACACCAGTAACCCAGTTTGCCCCTTCTCCTGTCAGTAGAAACTATTCCGCCGGGCTTAGCAGTTAAGCCACAAGGTAAAGGCCAGAAACTGGACATGGTTGTCAAACGCTATTTGAGACACTCGCCATGGGGAGCATTTAATTGGTATTGGGAGCTTACCCCACTAACACCCCTCTGGCTATATGAACCTTAAAGAAGTATGTAAATATATATAGAAGCAATAAAGGAGAGGCTGGTTCCTGTGACATGCTGGGTAGTGCCCACAACTCTCCGTAGTTTCTTATGGTCAAGAGCACAGCAGTTGCTATACCGAGCCATGATGCATTGAGATAAGATGCTTTCTAAGGTGCATTGATAAAAACTGGTGAGCTATCTTGGCCTTAACGTCTATGTGGTTGGACCAGGACAACAGGCTATCGGTGATATTTACTCATAGGAACTAGAAACTATCAGCCCTCTCGACCTTAACACCTTTGATATAGGCAGGAGCATGTGCACCGCCACCACTTCAGGAGTCAATTACTATCTTTTGCTTTGCTGACATTGAGGGAAAGGTTGACGTCATGACACAATGTTACTAAGCACTCTGTATCGACACACCAATATTTGAGATATAGCACACTATAGTGGTAACATCTGCAAACTTGTAAATGGAGTTAGAGCAGAATCTGGCCACATAGTCAGAGGTGTATGGGGTACAAAGCAAGGGGGTTGAAAACACAACCCTGGTGGAGCACTAGTGTTTAGAATAATCATGGTGGAGGTGCTACTGTTTATCCTTATAGACTGTAGTCTGTTGGTCAGGAAGTCCAGGATTTAGTTGCAGAGGAAGGTAGCACACATCTTTATTTTTAATGTTCAGACAATTCTTTCTCCAAGATCTACAACAGATATCAACTGCTCACATGGGATGTTACTTCTTCAGAATTACTGTACAACCAAGATACCAAGCAACACTGGTAGGTAAGGAAATAATCAGCTGCTCTGATTTATTCCATTTTATATTTTTAAAATATACAGTGAAGGCTCTGTTCTATAATACTCCCTAGTATTTTTATTTAACTTGGAATCAATTTTACACAGCCATGTACAAACTGATACATTTTTATTGAATTAAAAAAAATCACCATAGTTATATATTAACAGTTCCTTTTTCTTTAACAAAACCACTGAATATTAAAATTAAGTCAAAACAATAAACATAGTGTTCTTCCGAAAAAAAAATCAAATGCTGACCTGAGTTCCCCAAGCAACAAGGGTCACATCATTTCCCTCTTGAAGAACTTCTGCTTGTGAAAGAGGGATTTGATAAGCCTCCACAGGAACTTGTTCCACTGAGTAAATGAAAAAAAATAAAAGAACATTAACGTGTCCACTTGTTCACCAACCCAACACAATATATAGTACTCAGATATTAGTTTATTCTACTGCATAGAAAATGAAGTTCTCAAGTGCTCATTAAAAATGTGAACTATATGAAAAATATTTCTTAAGAATTCGTTAAATAAATAGATAAAAAAAAAATCGGACTTCTTTGTGCAGTTATAAAAAACAAGTAGCATTTTCTTGAAGATTTATTGCTATTCATTT
Organism: Mobula hypostoma; assembly: GCF_963921235.1. NCBI lineage: Eukaryota > Metazoa > Chordata > Chondrichthyes > Myliobatiformes > Myliobatidae > Mobula > Mobula hypostoma. The sequence goes on along the minus strand of NC_086098.1, from coordinate 105,226,856 downwards.
GGTGATCACCAAGTCTTCAGAAACTAAATAAAGCAGGGAAGCTTTTCTGTGAGAACTACAGTAGTGTAGTGGCTGGCACAAAACTTTTCATTACCAGCAACCAGGTTCAATTTCTGCCACGGCCTGTAAGGAGTTTGAGACCACATGGGTTTTCTACGAGTGTTCCCATTTCCTGTGATCAGGCTGGGGTTGAACTGGGTGATTGCTGGGTGACGCAGCTCAAAGGGCCGGAAGAGCCTCATCCACGCTGAGTCTAACTAAGTAATTAAACAAGCAAGCAAATAAATAAATAAGTAACAAATAAAAAGGGAACTCAAGACCATATCAAAAGGTTTTTGGATAACCAGCAAATCAGCAAATTCAGAATTAAATCAATGGAATGTTTTGTCCAACTCTTCCTATTCTTTAAATCCAGTTGTTTTCTAACTTTTCCCAGTTCTGACCTGAAACATTCAGTCTCCTTTCTCACCAAAGATCATGCTAGGTCAGCTGAATATCCCCAGCATTTTCTGCTTTAAAAGCACTACAAAATTTTTGCCATAAACTTTCTATATAATACAAATTATCCTGAAAAGTAATAGCAATTGTTATAAAAATTAATAAATTCCATGCTTCATAATTTAACAATCCTAACATATACAACACTGCCATCATCTGTTATAGTATAAATGGCCACTGATAAATAGAACTGACCACAGGCATGATTTTATGTGCCATAAGCTACTTAAATACACTATAACCCAAAGTCCAATTTTCTAATAGGATACCCTGACCCTAAATACACTCTATAAATATTATGCAACATTGATACGTTCCTTTTCTTGTGTATTTTGGCTGGTGTTGTGTTGTCTTCTGCATATCCAGTATACCAATGTAATAGCAGTAGAGTTCCAAAAACCACTGATTTACTTACACAAGCAACTTTCTACAAAAAAAATACAATTGATGCACAGAGTATTTTTCTCTATTACACCACAGTTATTTATTTGCCTAACTGCAATCAAAAACCAGGCAGCCATTAATAAAACTCCAAGACCAATCACCGTTGGTAAAGAACGAAATCAAATCCTTAGAATGACATGACATAGGATAGGAAGCTGTAGAATCTTTCCGGGTAAGGTTAAGAAACGTCAAGGGTAAAAAAATCCTGATGGGAGTTATATTCCGAAAAGTAGCCAGGCTGTGGGGTACAAATCACAATGGAAGATAGAAAAAAATATATAAAAAGGGTAATGTTATGATAGACATGGGGGATTTCAATATACAGGTAGCTTAGGAAAATCAAGAGGTGCTGGATCTCAGAGATTGAATTTGTAGAATGCCTTAGAGATGGCTTTTTAGAGCTCTTCGTAGTTGAGCCCACTAGGGAAAAGGAAATTCTGGATTGAGTGTTATATAATGAACCAGATTTGATGAGGGAGCTTAAGGTAAAGGAACCCACAGGAGCCAGTGATCAAAATATGAGAGAATTCACACTGCAGTGTGAGAGGGAGAAGATTAAGTCAGACATGTCTGCATTACAGACGAGTAAAGGGAATTGCAGAGGTTTGAGAGAGGAGCTGGCCAAAGTTAATTGGAAGGGGACTCTATAAGGGAAGACGGCAGAACAGCAATGACTGGAGTTTCTGGGAGCAATTCAGAAGAAGCAGGATTGATACATCACAAAAATCAAAAAGTATTCCAAAGGGAGGATGACGCAACCTTGGCTGACAAGGGAAGTCAAAGACAGCAATAAAGCAAAAGTGAGAGAATAAAATATGGCAAAAATTTGTGGGAAATTAGAAGATTGGGAAGCTTTTAAAAACTAACAGAAGGTAACTAAAAATGCCACAAGAACAGAAAAGATGAAATATTAAGGTAAGCCAGCCAATAATATAAAAGAGGATATCAAAAGTTTTTTTTTAGATCTATAACGAGTAAAAGAGAAGCAAGAGTGATATTGGACCACTACAAAATGTCACTGGAATGGGGACAAAGTAATGGCAGACAAAGAAATGGCAAATATAATAAGTATTTTGCATTAGTTTAACAGTGGAAAACGCTAGCAGTATGCCAGAAATTCGAGAGTGCCAGTGGGCAGAAGTGACTGTAGTTGCTATTACTAAGGAGAAGGTGCTTAGGAATCTGAAATGTCTAAAGCTAGATAAGTCACCTAGACCAGATGGACTGCACAATAGGGTGCTAAAAAAGGAAGCTGAAGAGATGATGGAGACACTAGTAATTATCTTTCAAGAATCACTAGATTCTGGAAAGGTTCCAGAGAACTAGAAAATTGCAAATGTCACTCCACTCTTTAAGAAGGGATGCAGGCAAAAGAAAGGAAATTATAGATCAGTTAACTTGACTTCAATGGTTGGTAAGAAGCTGGAGTTCATTATTAAGGATGAGGTTTCAGGGTACTTGGAGGCACATGATAATAGCTCAAAGTTAACATGGGGGAAATCTTGCCTGTCAAGTCTGTTTGAGGAAATAACAGGTAGGAAGAATCAGTGGATATTGCATTTTCAGGAAGGCTTTGACACAGTGCCGCACATGAGGCTGCTTAACAAACTAAGAACCCTTGGTGTTAAGGGAAAGATACTAGCAAGGATAGAAGATTAGCTGACAGCAGAATGCAAAGTGGGAATAAAGAGGGCCTTTTCTGGTTGGCTGCAAGTGACTAGTGGTGTTCCTCAGGGATCAGTATTGGTACTGCTGCTTTTCACATTTGATTGTCAATGATTTAGATAATGGAACTGATAGCTTTGTGGCAAAGTTCTGATTGGCTGCCATAGACTAGTGTTGCTTCACAGGAATCAGTGTTTGACCACTTCTTTTCAAGTTGGATGTCAAAGATTTGAGTGATGGAATTGATGGCTTTGTAGTCATATTTGCGGATGATTCGATGAAAGGTGGAGGGGCTAGTATTGCTGAGGAGACAGGGACTAAAACAGATTAGAAGAATGAATAAAGAAGTGGCAGATGGAATATAGTGAAGTGTATCGTCATGCACTTTGGTAGATGGAATAGAGGCATAGACTATTTTCTAAACAGGGAGAACATTCAAAAATCAGAGGTGGAAATGAATTTGGGAGACCTTGTGCAGAATCCCCTAAAGGTTAATTTGCAGATTTGAGTTTGTGGTAGTGAAATCAAATGCAATGCCAGCAATGCATTCAAGAGGCCTAGCATACAAAAACAAGGATGTAATGCATCAGTCAGACCATACTGGAGAACACGGTGAGCAATTTGGGCTCCTTATCTGAGAAAAGATGTGCTGGCATTGGAGAGGGTCCAGAGGAGGTTCACGAGAATGATTCCAAGAATGAAAGGCTTGACGTATGAGAAGCATTTGATGGCTCTGGGCCTGTACTTGCTGGAGTTCAAAGATCTTAATAGAGTGGATGTGGAAAGGATGTTTCCTCTAGTGGACAAGACTAGGACCAGAGAGCACAACCTCAGAAAAGAGAGCATCCATTTAGAACAGAGATGGAGGTATATCTTTAGCCAGAGGGTAGTGAATCTATGTAAATAATTGCACAGACAACAGTGGAGGCCAAATCACTGGATATATTTAAAGTGGAGTTTGATAGGTTCTCGATTAATAAAGGTACCAAGTAAGGGGAGAAGAAAGGAGAATGGGATTGAGAGGCATAATAAACCAGCCATGATGGTATGGCAGAGTGTACCCGATGAGCTAAATGGCCTAATTCTGCTCCTCTGTTTTATGGTCTTTGCTTGGTCTCAAAACTGTGGCAAACATACAGTGCACAAATTTATTGCCTGTGAAGGAAAATCTGAGATTACATTTGCTTACAAATCAGTATCAAATCCAAAAAGGAAAATAACTAATTAGCATATATCACATTGTTAATATTAACAAAAAGTTCCCAGAAAAAAATGCAATTTATTATCTAAAACCAATTGCTTTTCATTCATCTGCAGAATTCCTCATGTTTGTGTTTCTCTTTCAATCTGTAAACTTAGCTGAATCAAGATACTTCAAACACTACAAAAGGAGGTTGTTTATGAATGTTAAAACCAGGTGGCTTAAACAGGCATCATTCCTGGAGATCTACAAAGTTTATATTTGAGTCAGAGGAACAGAATGTCCCGCTTTTGGAATTAACTACTGCAGCTAAGGTACAGCTATAATCAATTCACCAGTAGCAGTTGTTATTCAAAGATTTGGAATAAGCTTCTTCAGTAGCTTCTCCACTGAATATTCAGAAATATCAGTACATTTACAATTCTTTGAGCATTAAGCACCAATAAGCTCTTATTTTAAATCACTAAACTTATTTTTTGTATTTAAAAAAAGACCCATTTGAAGTACAATGCATCTACCAATTGAAACTATAAAGCTATAAGAATTATCTTTAGAGTTGAACACGTATTGCTGAACCTTCATCTTTAATGGAATTTTATACCCGATGTCACAACGGGAGCAATATCAGCAGGACATCTCAGAGTTCAGACACCACTGCAAAACTATGTCCATAAGATCATAAAACACAAGGAGCAGGATTAGGCCATTCAGCCCATTGAGGCTGCTCCACCATTCTATCATGGTTGATCCCAGATCCCACTCAACCCCATCCCACATACCTTCTCACATACCGATCAACAAACGAACAACTTCTGCCTTAAGTACATGTGGGACAGCATTCCACAGATTACTCCCCTCTGGCTCAAAAAATTCCTTATTTCTGTTCTAAAGGGTCGCCCCTCAATTTTGAGTCTATGCCCCCTAGTTCTGGATATCCCTGCCATAGGAAACATCCTCTCCAATCTATCTTTTCAACATTTGGTAAGTTTCAATGAGATCCCCCTACATTCTTCTAAATTGCAGTGAGTACAGACCCAAAGCTGCTAAACACTCTTCATATGTTAACCCTTCATTCCCAGAATCATCCTCGTGAACCTCCTCTGGACTCTCTCCAATGACAACACATCCTTTCTGAGATATGGGTCCCAAAACTGCTGACAGTTATAGTCAGACTAGTGTCTTATAAACGCTCAGCATCATCTCCCTGCTTTTATATTCTATTCCCTGGAAATAAATGCCAACATTGCATTTTCCTTCTTTACCACAGACTCAACCTGTAAATTAACCTTTTGGGAGTCTTGCAGAAGGACTCCCAAGTTCCTCTGCACCTCTAATGTTTGAATCTTCCCCCATTTAGATAATAGTCCACACTATTGTTCCTTTTATCAAAATGCATTATCATACATTTCCCAACACAATATTCAATTTGTCATTTTTTTGATCAATTTCCAAATTGTCTAAATCCTGCTGTAAACGTAACGCTTCCTCAGCACTACCTACCCCTCCACCTATATTCATATCATCTGCAAACTTTGCCACAAAACCATCAGTTCCATTATCTGAATCATTGACAATCAATGCGAAAAGCAGTAGTCCCAATACTGATCACTGAGGAGCACCACTAGTCACTGGCAGCCAACCAGAAAAAGCCCCTTTTATTCCCACTCGCTGCCTCCTGCCTGTCAGCCATTCTGCTAGTCATGCTAGTATATTTCCTATAACGCCATAGGATTTTATTTTGTTAAGCAGTCTCATGTGTGGCATCTTATCAAACATCTTCTGAAAATCCAAGTAGATGACATCCACTGCTTCTCCTTTGTCTACCGTGCTTGTCACTTACTCAAAGGACTCTAACAGATGAGTCAGGCAGGCTTTCCCTTTACAGACACCATGCTGACTTTGACTATTTTATTATTAGTCTCTAATAATCTCTAGAAACCTCATCCTTAATAATAAACCCTTAACACTTTTCTAACCACTGCGGTTAGGCTAACTGCCCTATAATTTCCTTTTGTCATAGAGTTATACAGCATAGAAATAGATCCTTTGTCCCACTAGTACTGTGCAAAATTATTTGGCACATGTAAAAAAGAATCTGTAAGGCAAAGATGCTTTCAAAAGTAATTAAAAGAAATTACTATAAACAGCAATGAACAGTAAAAACTAAATCATATCAATATTTCCTGTGACCACCCTTTGCTTTTAAAACTGTATCAATTCACTTAGTTACACTATTGTGATATTTTGTAAGATTATCAGTTGGTAGGTTGTTCCAAGCACCTTAGAGAACTTGTCACAGTTATTCTACAGACTTTGGCTTTCTTGCTTGCTTCTGTCTCTCCAGGTAATCCCAGAGAGCCTCAATGATGTTGAGATCAGGGCACTGTGGAGGCCTTAATATCTGAAACCATACAAAAATTCTTGGATGCCTAAGACTTTTGCACAGTACTGTGTATCCACACCGACCATTAAGCACCCATCTGCATTAACCCAATTTTGCTTCTCATTCCCATCAATTACCCCATTCTCTTCCCCGACTCTCCTGCCATCTAGCAACATAGGGTCATTTTGCAGTACCCAATTAATAGCAATTGACAGATCTTTGGCACATTAGAGAAAGTCAAAGCACATGCAGGAAATCCACATGGTCACATAAAGAAAATGAAAATTTCACACAGAGAGCATCAAAAATCAAAAGAGAATCTGTGTCGTTGAAGCCACAAGGCCTCGGCACCATTCACTGGGCCTCCCAACTGTACTTGTTCATGGGTAACAAAAACAGACACAGGACAACATCCTGCTAATCTTCCCAGATGCTCCCAGTACTTATGGATGATTATGGGTCTGTAATCTTAACTTCATTTCTCTCTCCAATTCAATGCTGAAGTTGAAGAGAGTGAATAGGCCTACCCTTTTCTTATGATTATCCCTCCACAAAATCATGTTTGAACCCTCAGTCTCTACAAACTGTACTTCATGTCCAACTTTGCTCTCATCTTGAATGTAATGTTATCTTTCTAAATTATGCTAATCTTTCCCACAATTCCATAATGAATCCCTCTCCTGTCAAGCTTCCACCACATGAAAATTGCTCTTATCAAGAATGATTTTGTTATCCCATCTTTTTCAAGAACTCTGCCATCCAATTCAGCAGAATTTTCTTCACTTGAGTCTTCTGCTATCTTTCCAGTTGCAGCTAAACAACTCACTGCAAATTTTTCTCTCTTCTTTGAACTACTTACACAATAATTTCCACAATGATCTATAACTAAAACCACTTCTTCCTTTTGCAGGTGCTCCCACTGGTGACAGCACCAAAAATCATTATATGTTATATAACCTTCCTCAAATTCAGCTGCTTTCAGAAATTCAACACCCACTACACAACAGTATACAAGTTGCGATTCCACCCAAGGATTTCAGCACAGGCCCAATCATACTGCAGACTAGAGTCAAGCAAAGCTGTGTCATTGCAGCAACATCTTATTTTTTTATTACTGAATACTGCACTCCACCTTCAATAGAGGAATTAATCTGCAGTTTGTTCAGGAAATTGCACACCACTCCAGAATTACAATCACCTCTAACTCAAGTATCAATTTGTCATAAGCAAATGAAACTTATGGATCCACTTAGTGGCTATTTTATTCGGTAGACCAGTTCATTAATACAAATGTCCAAATGGCAGCAACTCAATCCATAAAAGCAGGCAGATGGGGTCAAGTGGCTCAGTTGAATGGGGAAAAATGTGGTCTAGTGACTTTAATTGTTGGTGTCAAATATGGTGCTTTGAGTATCTTAGAATTTGCTGATCTCTTGGGATTTTCAGTCTCTAGCGTTCACAGAGAATGGTGCAAAAAACAAAAAATATCCACTGAGCAGTCGTTTTATAGCTGAAAATACCTTGTTAATGAGTGGTGAAAGGAGAATGGTCAGACTGATTCAAGAAGCAGGAAGCCAAAAGTAACTCAAATAACCATGTGTTACAACAGTAGTATGCAGAACCGTATCTCTGAATGCACAACACATCGAACCTACAGCAACAGAAGACCACTCACATACACGAAGTAGCCAGTTTATAACGTGCAGGAGGTACCTCATAAAGTGGTCACTGAGTGTACATCCACTTACTGGCTGAGCTTCAAATCACCGCTGGCTTCTTCTCTGATGTGTACAAGAGATGGGCATTAGACTAAACATCCAAAGACCATTACCTACCATCAACCTGACCCCATTGCTGAGGGTGTGACAACATCCTTAACAATAAAGAACCAAGTCAGATCCCTGAAAACGTGGATCACTTTACATTCATCAGGAATCATCTCTCAATGAAAACAGACATCAATTACAAAGCCCCTACTGTCTCTATTGCACCACCATGGCCGGTGCCCAAGTGAAGAAAAGGGTACTTTTGAGAAAAAGGAAAAGATTTGAAAAGAAATTCAGAATCCAAGCTCGTGATCTACCAAGCACCAACAATTTTTGTCCTCCTGAATGCTTTGAAGAGATATAGAAAACTTACACAAGACATCTGAAAGCACTACCAATATTGCCTCCATAAAATTCTTCCAATCTATTGGCAAAATATACAGATAACTGTCCATGCTTTTTCCCAAGCCAATGTCCAGATTACTGAATCAATACGGATAGGTGGACCACATTGTGTACATGCCTGGTTTCAGAAACAAGCAGTTAAAACCAAATTCCTAAGATCCTGGGAGCATTGAAAAAAAACTTTCACAATACAATTTCTCAAAATCTCCTTGGAAAAAAATATAGCATCCTCATTCATTACTGAACAAAATCCTTTGCTCAAAATGAAGGAAACCAGTGAGCATGTTGGAATTCAAAGGTCATGTACAAACAGCAAGCGGGCACTCATTTTCAACGACTCTCATGCCATTTACTCCACCTGCAACAAAAGCTGCAAGCACACCATTGAATGAGTTTAATCTGATTTTAATTATATTTCTCATACTACATATTTTTTCATTGTTTTCATTATTCATTCTAGGGTGGTTTCAAATCCTCTCAGAGTAGGCAGAAACTTTATATGTTTTAATTACTTTCTTAATAAAATAAAAGTGGGGTTTTAAAAGAGAAGCACAATATTACTGCTCTTAATGGAACCAAAAAGTGAAAAACCAACACAAATGCCAAAAAAGATGACAAAAAGGAGTCATACTTGATCTCCAATATACATAAACATATGGATTTAACCACTGCCAAAAACATTAATATTTTCCATTGAAGTAGAACATCATGAATTTCGTAGTTTATGTTGCTTGCATTAGTTCCAATAAAATCAACCTCTGCAAAAGTCGTCTATTGTTATCGTGTACCAGGTCGAAGAAAATGCTACACCTAGAAACTTACCAGCAGCTCTGTACAGAATTTTAGGTTCAAAGAAAATACAAGGATTTTTATCTTCTATGCATGACAGCAATAATCCCTTGGCCTGAATGGGGCTTCTTGGAATAACCACCTGTAAAACACAAATTATTTTTTTAAAAATTTTCCAAATACAGTAAAATCTAAGCATCTACCAATTACCTTCCAAATAAATCTCTAGTTCACATCCACTCAAGGCTTCTCAATGAAAATGTAATAAGGGAAAATATTGCTTCAGATTCCAGGTTAAATAAACATTGTTTCAAAGGACTACTGAATACCAAGAAACAACAGATACAAAGATAGAACTGATAAATGTCCCCTGACCTGGAACATTTAATCATTAAGTGCTGACCATTCTACTTACCAAGAGAGCTCTTCTCTATGATCCTGACTGCAGTTCACTTACTCCAAAGCCCTATGTTAAGCAAGCACTCAAGTTATTGAGTGGAGGAATGAGCAACAAGAAACAGCCTACCCCAATGTCTTTCAAATCATTATCAAGGATTTCAATCAGGCCTATTTGAAGAAATCTCTGCCTGGTTAACAACATTTCACTTCTATCACAAGTAGTCCCAACACACTTAACCACTGTTATATTACAATTAAAAACACCTAGACTGTTCCATCCCTAGACCACAATCTGTTCATCTGACTGTCCTCCTTCTACCTACATAAAGGCAAAGGCTAAGGAGGATGTCTCCAGAGACAAGGACAACAAAGAGGTGGTCACGGGAGACAGGGGAGTGTCTATGGGATTGCTTCAAGTCAGTGGACTGGGCCATGTTCAAGAACTCAGAGGATCTGAACAAATATGCCACAGTTGTTACAGACTTTACAAAAACAGTTGTAAACAAATGCATCCCTACAAAATCATTCAGTCTTTCCCAACCAGAAGCCCTGGATGAATCAAGAGATCTGTAATCTGCTGAGGCCCAGATCAGTGGAGTTCAGTCTAGCGACTGTATAAATACCAGGTCCAGGTTAGATCTCTGGAAAGCTATCTCACATGCCCAGTGGCAATTCCCGACCAAACTTGAAACACTGAAGGATGCTCAACAGCTGTGGCAGGGATTGAATGCTACCACCTCTTACAAAGTGAAACTAAGTGACATAGGTGACAACAAGTTTTCATTCCCAGACAAGCTCAATGCCTTTTATGCCTGCTTTGACCATCAAAACATGGAGGCACCTTCACAAACTCCAACAGCCCCCAGTGACCCTGTGATTTCAGTCTGAGGCCAATGTGATAAAGTCCTTCTGGTGGGTGAACCCACGGAGAGCACTAGTCCAGATTGGCTACCTGGAAGAGTACGGAAGACCTGTGTTGATCAACTGGCTGGAGTTTTCACCAATATCTTTAACCTCCTGCTTCAGCAGGTTAAGGTACCCACCTGCTTCAAACAGGTTTCAATTACACCAGTGCCTAAGAAGAACCTGCCTCAGTGACTATTGTCCAGTATCATTTGCATCCACTGTGATTAAGTGCTTTGAGAGGTTGATGATAAAATGTATGAACTCCTGCCTGAAGACAACAGGTCAGCAACAGATGCCATTCACTGGTTCTTCACTCAGCCCCGAACACCTGGACAGTGATCTGCATTAATGATGATGCTCTTCATTGACTACGGCTTAGTATTCAGTATTATCATCTCCTCACAACTAATCAATAAGCTGAAGACCAAAGTCTCAATACCTCCTTGTGCAACTGGATCCTCGATTTCCTCACTTGCAGACCCCAGTACATCAGGATGGCAACGTCTCCTCCACAATCATCATCAGCATAAGTGCACCACAAGGCTGTGTGCTTAGCCCCCTGCTCTACTCACTTTATACTTGACTCTGAGGGTAATCACAGTTCCAACGCCATAATTAAGTTGGCTGATGACACCACCATCAATGGTCGAATCGAAGATGGTGACGAATCAGCATATGATGCAAATACCTTAGCTGGAGTTGCTTGGTTTGATGCCGATCAATTAACATACCTGTATTGTTTAACATTTAGCTGAAGTGGACCAGAACATCTCATAATCACTTCACTTTGTAAACCGTACCTCTTGAGCAGCCTGTGCTCTATAGTGTTGTTTGTTTGTAAAACTGTCCTTTTAACTTCAGACTGATTATTGTTTGCAATTTACATTAAGAACTGAAAACCGGTTCTTGTTTATAACAAGAAGCTGAGCACGGAATATTGTTAGAAGTTTAACTTTGTCACAAACAGCTCTGGAAGGGTCATGCACACTGTGCAAGAAAGCTACGGTTAGCAATAAGCCTCTTGGGCCTTGGAAAGTCAATATCCATCACACCTTAATGACTACTCTTCAACAAAGTAAGTCAAGGTATTATTATCAGTTCATTTAGAAATTGTTAGGTGATATGCTTACTTTTCAACTAAGAATGAAGAATGAGTCATTGATAAAAATATATATGATCCACTTTTCAGAACAGATCTGTGTCTCAAAAAGAAGTAGCATGATTCAAGATTGTTTAATGTCAATTCCAGTACACAAGTATAAAGGAGAACGAAATAATTGTTGCTCCAGATCCAATGCAGCACAAAAAAAACACAATAAAATAAAGAATACAATAACTGTTGTTTTGTAACTTCAAAACATTAAATTAATTCAAATAAAGACCAAGAGTCCAAGTATGCACGTGTAACTTCCACTGTACTTTAAGCAAAGTGTGCATGTATCACGTAGTAGAATGATGACCTATGTAATTAATATATTTTTACATATAACCCGTAATTAATTATTTAAACCAGCAAGAATGCTTAATTAATCAATGTGTGTGTGTGTGTGTATGTATGTGTGTATATATTATATACATACACACACACACACACACACACATACATACGTACACACACACACACACACGATTACTCAAATATTATGGAAATGTCAAAAACACAACACTCCAGTGATCGGGGTTCAATTCTTGTCACTGGCTACAAGGAGTTTCAACATTTTGCCCACGTCCAGGTGGGTTTCTCTGGATGCAATGATTACTTCCCACATTCCAACAACATTTAAGTTAGGGTTAATAAGTTGTGGGCATCTATGTTGTCAGATTACACTGGTTGCTAATACAAATGCCACATTTCACTGTATGTTTAGATGTACATGTGCCAAATAAAGCTATTTTTAAATCTTCAGAACTAACACTATAGCGCTAGAAATATTTCTGCCGATAATGGCCACTAGTTGTTTCAACTTCTTCCAGTTCAGAAGAAGCAAGACTTCAACTGTAGACATTAATAAGAAAGTGAGAATAATTAGGAAGTTAAAATAAGAAAGATTGCTAAAGGAGGTAGCAATCACAAGTTAATATTTACTCAACATTTGATAATAATTAACCACAAATGCTTAAATCAATATAGTTTCAACAGTGTATTCTTCCAAATCTGACATCTGCTTGATTTAAATCATACCACAACTGTCAGTTATGCTCCATCTGTCTGGCTGAACTTCAGAATTCCATCTCTAAGTCATGTTGCACATCCTCTACCCTATCCTCTAAAGGGAAGCTCATTAAAATCACAGTATAATCTTTTGATAACATCTACTTTTTACAACAAAATAGGTAATAATTTTGTACCAGCTATTAAAGGGTGTCCAAATACAGCCAAGGGATGAATCACCTATCAAAATTTTCATTTCTACATTTCACCAGGGTCTGGCAAAGTTCATTGCTACCTATAATATAATGTGCCAAAATATTACAGAATTATACCTATTTTTATTTTGATGTTGGTCATTTTTTAAAATGCTGCAAATATTTAAATATTTTATCATCTGTTATGAACAAATTAGCATTACTGACATTTTCCTTCAAAATTAAACGTTTCATCTAAAAATGATCAAATCTATTGCAGCCATCTGGCAGTGGACCTGGCACAGTTTCTCTTGGCTGTATTATTCCCTTCATTTCTTCAAATTAAATGCTTAAAGAAGCAATCATCTGGCTTAAATAGTAGAAATATAATAGTGTGCAATTTGACATTTTCAATACAACTTCCAAATCCGTCTGCTCCTCCTCAGTTAATAGAATTCATCTTCAGTTTAGCTCTGCGTTCAGAATCCGAGTTTGAGGGGGATGGGAACCAGAGCGCCGGGACAGAGGTTGTGGAGCCACGTTGTTAAGACCTCAGGCAAAGTCAGGAATCAAAAGATTGAGTATGGTGCAACTGATATTTTGAGCTACGTAAAATATTGTAGGAAAGGCAGCTGAACTCAGAGCATGGATCAACAGCTGGAATTATGACGCTATAGCCATTAGTGATACTTGGTTGCAGGAGGGGCAGGACCTGCAGATCAATATTCCGGGCTTCCATTGTTTTAAACGCAACAGCGCGGGAAGGATTAACGAGGGAGGAGTACATTACCAGTCAGACAAATGTCATGGCAGTGCTCAGTCAGGACAGACTGGAGAAGTCATCTAGTCAGGCTTTATGGGCAGAAATGAGGAATAACATAAGTATTACCATGTCAATGGGACTATGTTATAGACTACACAACAGTCCGCAGAATTTAGAGGAACAACTTTATAGAGAGATCACAGACTATCGCAAGAAATGTAAGGCTGTTACAGAAGGTGACTTTAACTTTCCAGATATTGACTAGAAATCCCATACTGACTAAAGACTAAAACAACAGGAATTCTGCAGATGCTGGAAATTCAAGCAACACACATAAAAGTTGCTGGTGAACGCAGCAGGCCAGGCAGCATCTCTAGGAAGAGGTGCAGTCGACGTTTCAGGCCGAGACCCTTCGTCAGGACTAACTGAAGGAAGAGTGAGTAAGGGATTTGAAAGTTGGAGGGGGAGGGGGAGATGCAAAATGATAGGAGAAGACAGGAGAGGGAGGGATAGAGCCGAGAGCTGGACAGGTGATAGGCAAAAGGGATAGGAGAGGATCATGGGACAGGAGGTCCGGGAAGAAAGACAAGGGCGGGGGGACCCAGAGGATGGGCAAGGGGTATATTCAGAGGGACAGAGGGAGAGAAAGGAGAGTGAGAGAAAGAATGTGTGTATAAAAATAAGTAACAGATGGGGTACGAGGGGGAGGTGGGGCATTAGCGGAAGTTAGAGAAGTCGATGTTCATGCCATCAGGTTGGAGGCTACCCAGACGGAATATAAGGTGTTGTTCCTCCAACCTGAGTGTGGCTTCATCTTTACAGTAGAGGAGGCCGTGGATAGACATGTCAGAATGGGAATGGGATGTGGAATTAAAATGCGTGGCCACTGGGAGATCCTGCTTTCTCTGGTGGACAGAGCGTAGATGTTCAGCAAAGCGATCTCCCAGTCTGCATCGGGTCTTGCCAATATATAAAAGGCCACATCGGGAGCACCGGACGCAGTATATCACCCCAGCCGACTCACAGGTGAAGTGTTACCTCACTTGGAAGGACTGTTTAAGGCCCTGAATGGTGGTAAGGGAGGAAGTGTAAGGGCATGTGTAGCACTTGTTCCGCTTACACGGATAAGTGCCAGGAGGGAGATCAGTGGGGAGGGATGGGGGGGGGACGAATGGACAAGGGAGTTGCGTAGGGAGCGATCCCTGCGGAATGCGGGGGGGGGGAGGGAAAGATGTGCTTAGTGGTGGGATCCCGTTCGAAGTGGCGGAAGTGACTGACTAAAGACTAGATGGAATAGGGCAATTATTGGGAAACCACTGTTGTGCACCTTCGCTCCGTCTGCCACAAAAAGTGGGATCATCCAGTGGTTGTCCATTTCAATTCTACTTCCTATTCCCATTCCAACATGACAATCCATAGGCTCCTCAACTGTCAGGATGAGACTACGCTCAGGTTGAAGGAGCAACACCTTATTCCCTCAGCCTCCAACCTGATGACACAAACATCGATTTCTCAAAATTCTGGTAATGGCACTCCCCATTTCTTTCCCTCTCCACCTCATCTCTTAACCTGCTCATCACCTCTTTCTGGTGCTCCTCCACCTTCCCTTTCTTCAATGATATTCTGTCCTCTATCAGATTACCCCTTCTCCAGCCTCTTATCTCTTGCACTCATCATCTTCCCAGCTCTTTACTTTACTCTTTCCCCCTTTCCCAGTTTCACCTATCACTTGCACTTCTTCCTCCCCTCCCTTTCCAGTCCTGAAGAAGTGTCTCAGTCTGAACAATCTATTCTTTACTCTTTTCCATAGATGCTGCCTGGCCTGCTGAGTTCCTCCAGCATTTTTGTGTGTGTTGCTCTAGATGGGATAGAGTTTGTCAAATGCGTTCAAGAAAGTTTCCTTAATCAGAACGTAGAAGTCTCAATGATAGAGTGTCTGATACTTGATCTGCCATTAGGGGATGACAGGGCTGGTGACAGGAGTTTGTGTAGGGGAACACTTTGCATTTGGTAATCATAATGCCATTAGTTTCAAAGTAAAAATGGAAAAAGATAGGTCTAATACACCGGTTGAGATTCTAAATTGAAAAAAGGCTAATTTTGATGGTATCAGAAAAGATTTGGCAAGTGTGAATTGGGGCTGACTGCCTTCTGGCAAAGGTGCACTTGGTAAGTGAAGGGCCTTCAAAAGAGAAAGTTTAAGTGTACAAAGCTTGCATGTGCCTGTCAGAATAAAAGGTAAAAAATAACAAGTTTCGGGAACCTTGGCTTTCAAGAGATATAAAGGTCCTGGTTAAGAAAAAAAAAAGGTGCATAACAGAGATAGGCAGATAAGAACAAATGAGGTACACATGGAGTATAAGTAATGCAAAACATTTAACAAAGAAATCAGGAAGGCTAAAAGCAGGCATACGGTTATCCTAGTAGACAATGTGAAGGAAAATCGTCAGGGATTCAATAGGTTCTACAGATATTCTATAGTTAAGAGCAAAAGGATTGCAAGGGACATAATTGTTCCTCTGGAAGATCAGAAGGAATTTATGTATGGAGCTAAAAGGGATGGGGGGAGATCCTATACGGATTTTTTTTGCATCTGTATTTACTCAGGAGACAGACACTGAGTCTATAGAAATGAGGCAAAGCAATAGCAAGATTATGGACCCTGTACAGATTACAGGAGGAGGAGGAGTTTGTTGCCTTGAGGCACATTATAAATTCTCAGGGCCTGATAAGGTGTTCAGTTAGACCCTATGGGAGCTAAGTGCAGAAACTGCCAGGGCCTGAGCACAGATATTTAAATAACATTTGCGTCAGGTGAGGTACCAGAGAATTGGAAAGTAGCTAATGCTGATCCGCTGTTAAGAAATGCTCTGAAAAAAAAAACACAGAAAATTAGAGGCCGGTGAACCTGACATTAGTAGTGGGAAAGTTATTGGAAGGTATTCTAAGGGACAGGATGTATTTGTATTTGGATAGACATGGACTGATTAGGGATAGTTGGCCTAACTATGTGTTATCTGACTGTATACTTTTATAATTATTAATTAATAAAACCCCAATTGCTCTGTACTTATTTTTTGTAATGTGTATGATGTTGAAACTAATAAAAAGATTGAAAAAGAAAGAAAGGGATAATCGGCATGGCATTGTGCACAGTAGGTCATGTCTAACCAATTTTATAGTTTTTCGAGGAAGTTACCAGGAAAGTTGATGAAGGCAAGGCAGTGGATGGTGTCTCCATCAACGCTAGCAAGGCATTTGACAAGGTCCCGCATGGGAATTTGCTCAAGAAGGTTCAGTCGCTCGGCATTCAAGATGAGGTTGTAAACTGGTTTGGAAATTGGCTTTGTGGGAGAAGCCAGAGAGTGGCAGTAGACAGCTGCTTCTCTGACTGGAGGTCTGTGACTAATGGAGTGACACAGGGAACAGTACTGGATCCATTGTTGTTTGTCATCTACTGTATATCAATGAACTGGATGAAAATTGGTTAACTGGATCAGAATATTTGTGGATGACACCAAGAATGGGAATGTACTGAACAGCAAGAAAGACTATCAGAACTTGTGGTGGGATCTGGAATAGATGGAAAAATGAGCTGAAAAATGGCAGATAGAAGCTATTTAATGGAGGCAAGTGCAAGTTGTTGCATTTCAGAAAGACCAACCAGGGCACTGAGAAGTGTGGTAGAACAAAGGGATCCCAGAATACAGGTCCACAAAGAAAGCTTCTGGCACAGAGGTCTTCATAAATCAAAGTACTGAATACAGGACTGTTATTCTGAAGCTGTATAAGACATTGGCCAGGCCTGATTTGGAGCATTGAGTGCAGTTTTGGTCACCTACCTACAGGAAAAATGTAATTAAGGTAGAACGAGTACAGAAAAAATTTGTAAGAATGTTGCCAGGACTGGAGGACCTAAATTATATGGGAAGATTGAATAGGTTAGGACTTTATTCATTGGAATGTAGAAGATTGAGAGGAGATTTGACAGAGGTATAGAAAATTATGAGGGTATAGGTAGGGTAAATGCAAGCAGGATTTTTCCACTGAGGTTGTGAGGGACTACAACTAGAGTTCATGGGTAAGGGTGAAAGGTGAAAAGTTTAAGCAGGAACATGAGGGGAAACTTCTTCACTCAGAGGGTCGTGAGAGTGTAGAAAAGCTGCCAGTGGAAGTGGTGCATGCAAGTTCGATTTCAACATTTAAGAGAACTCTGGATAGATACATGGACGGTAGGGATATAAGTAGCTATGATCTGGGTGCAGGTCAATGGGAGCAGGCAGTTTAAATGGCTTAGCACTGACTACATGAGCCAAAGGACCTGCCTCTGTGCTGTATTTTTCTATGACCCTATGACCTTAAATTTTACGAAGCCACGTAAATCAGAAGTTAAATGTCAATAGAATTTATTACAGTACAGTGAGATTAGATTTTGTGGACATTCTATGTCACTAGTACAGTTTCAATGAAAGGCTTTGATCAACGGTCATAAAGAATTTAGATACTGCGTCTAATACAATTAATGATGCATTAATGACAGAATAACTATTTAATCTTCACCTACACTCACTTGATATAGATCCTTTAATACAAGTTATTCTTCTAAACTCTATATACAACTATACATATAAACTAATTAAAACCACTGAAAATGCTGGAGCATCTCAACAGGTCAGGCAGCATCTATGGAAATAAACCAACAGTCGACATTTCAGACTTTTTTTCAATCTTGAAGGGTCTTGGCCCGAAATGTCAACTGTTTGTTCATTTCCTTTGATGCAGACTGACCTGCTGAGTTCCTCCAGCTTTTTGTGTGCACCTACAGGCTTTCTCGTGTTCATATAAATTAACTATGCTAGATTGTTATTTCCTTAAGCATTTGATTAATGGAATAAAACATTGCAAAATAAACCAATTCATTTTCTAAATACAGGTCATTGGTATTGTTTATAAAACTTTTTTAAAACATATACAGGAGAAACTTTTTACCATATAAAGCATTGGCTAATATTATTACACACTAAATGCAATACAAGAATTGTTTATTTGTGAGCTCAAAGGAAATCATTGCCTTACACTAGTTAATGAAATTTTCTGGTGTAGTTTCTCTAAAAGCAACTGACAGGAAACAGTAAAGTCACATCTGTAACTCCACTAAACTGCAGTTACATGGCAATAAAGTTCTGAAAAATCTATTTAAATGCATTACTGTTCTGATGGGACTTTGCAGAAAGTTTCAAGGAACCAAAACTACTGAAGTTGCTATGAGTCATGCTTATGTCAAAGGGTTATTGTTTATGCAACCAACATATGAACAGCTAAGCCCTGAAACATTAAGAGAACAAACTTATTATCTGCCTCTGAAGAGTAAAAGTGGCTATTCTCTATGATTCAATTAAAATGAGCAAGTATCCTCTCTCTCAAACTCCTTTGCAATATTAAACACAATTTACTACAATTCCATCAGTGGGGTATGCTATGCAGATACTGCGGAACAAAGAAACTATGAATATTGTCTAGAAAATCTCCCTGAGAAGACTGTCTAAACCACCAAGCAGAATGCCTTATCATCAGATTTTACCAACAAGTACCAAACACGCTTGGCTGGCAATGAAGGATTACAGCCTTTCTGTATAGGCAAAATATCACCCAATATATGCTACCCTTAAGAAGGCTGCAGTGAAAAAGATACTGTCACCCACTTTTTTGCAGTTTGTGAACTTGAGAAGAGAGTATGGAGTTGGATGGATAAAATTCATGTTCCAATTCATCCCCAACAGCTGCATGAAAAGAAGCTCCTCAAATAATAGCAAAGGTGTATCACCCCAGTGGGCCACCAGAGTAGCATGATGCTATATTTATTTCTCTTTTTAAAAAAATTACATTGCTGAATGTAACACCTATTAATGTAAAAGTTTGTTGCACTGTTTCTTTCTAATTTTATTATGAACAAAGTTTAATTTTTATATTAAAAAATCAGGAAGTTGGATATAGATAATCAGAGTTTTAGAGCATAACAAAATATCACACTAGTTTATATTGAACATCATTATATACCAGCCTGCATTACTTAGACTAAGTGCCTGCTGCCATAATACAACTCGCAGGTCTTTGTTAAAGTGCATCAGTAAAGTACTAGTCAAAGTTGAAGTAAAAATTATCATCAAAGTACGTACATGTTACCAGATACGAACTTGAAATCCACTTTCTTGCAACCATTTGTAGGACAATAAAGATATAAAATACAATTTATGAAAAACTACACATAAACAAAGACCAACAACCAACGTGCAAAAGGAGACAAATTATGCAAATAAAAAAATCACATGAGAACATGAGTTGCAAAGAGTTCTTGAAAGTGAGTCAGTAGGTTGTAGAATCAGTTCAGAATTGTGGTGAGTGAAGTTATCTATGACTGTTCAGGAACCTAATGATTGTAGAATAATAACTGTTGCTGAACCTGGTGATGTGGCACCTAAAGCTTCTACAGCTCCTGCCCAATGGTGGCAGTCCCTGTGACGGACTGGGCTGCATCCAATATTTTCTGTCAGTTTCTCCATTCCTGGGGATTGGTGTTTCAACACCAGCCATGATGTATCCAGTTAGGATACTCTCCACTGTGCATCTGTAGAAGTTTGTTAAGGTATGCTGAATCTGTGTAAACTTGGAAAAAAGCAGGGGTGCAGTTGTGGCTTCTCTGGATGGCACTTACATGCTACTCCGAGCACAGATCAAAATGGTAACACCACAGAATTTAAAGCTACTGACCCTCTCCACCTCCAATTCCTGAATGAGGACTGGCTCATGGACCTCCAGCTCCTACCTCCTGTAGTCAATAATCAGCTCTTTGGTTTTGCTGACGTTGAGTGAGAGGTGATTGTTGTGGCACCACTCAACCAGACTTTCAATCTCCCGCCAATGTTGATTCATCGCTACCTTTGAGTCAGCCAACAGTGGTGTTGTCAGCAAACTCAAAAAAGGCACAGATGCTATCCTTAGCCACAGTTATAAGTACTTGGAGATAAACTTGACTTAATATGTTTGCTTCAATATATGGATTTTGTCCACACTATTTGTTTGAACCGAGAATACACTTTCTACCAAGTTGCTACATTACCAAATGTGATAAATACAACTAGTCACTTTTAATCAACTTTCATGGGAATGAGTGGGTGGAACAGGCGAGAAACAACATTAGCCACTCCAGGAGATTTAGTTAGAACATATGTGACACTAATCAGTTCAGCATTTCTTTGGACACTCCAGTGCAGATATTATATATACATATTTTCTAGATTATTACCTTTAACCATTATTGCAAAAATTTCCAATACTGTAACTTGATATTAAAAAACTGCCATCTGAAAAATGAGCATGTACTAATTTGTAGGTTTGGTTCCTTCTTCTTGGTTCTATTTTGATACTTTCATTGTTTTTATGTGAAACCATAATCAGATAGAATCTCTGTAAAATATTTAATAACAGCAGTGCAGCCAGACTTAATCCAACATGTACAATGTGGAAATCAGTCCAAAACAACTATGACATTAATCAGTGTAAGGTATTATAGCATCACTTACTAAATATAGCAAAAAACATTATCTGGCCTTTTTCCATGCAGTCAAATAAAACAGAACTTAAACATTAATTTTAAAACAAACAGCTACTTTTGTCTTCTACTTACATCGTCTCCATCTTTACACCATAAAGACATTAATTTTCATTTTGATCCACAGAACTCTCAAGTTTTGTGTGCCTATATTTATCCTACGTTTGTAGAAATAAACAAAATGGAAAGGTTTTCCAAATCTAAACCATGATTGTATAAAAGTGTGATTTGGCATAAGAACCCTAAAATAGGAACATTGATCCAAAAATAAAATATTAGTGATTCAGAAAATTTTATGAATAAAACAAAAATGCAAGAAATATTCCACAGACCAAGCAGCATTTGTGGATAGTGAAGCATAAAATATAATTCACATTAATTACTTTTATGAGTTTAGAACAAACCAGAAAATTTATTTTCATCTTGGAATAACCTCTGACAAATAATTACAACCAAAACAAACATTAAGATAATCTACAATTTAAAATGATCTTGTTTAAATATGCATGTGACAATAATCTCACATTGTGATCTGCTGAATTACTGGCAGAAATCACTCCAACATAACTAGGACAACTGTGCACTAGGACAGTTGACTAAGGCTACATCCACACTGGACTGGATAATTTTGAAAATGCCGGTTTCGAGTAAAAACGACAGGTGTCCACACGAGGCGTTTTTCAAAATATCTTTGTCCACATTAAAACGGATATTTGGGTGAACCTACTCCTACTGGGCATGTGCAGACACATCCACAGAAAACAAGCGAAGAGGAAATGGTATAATGTTTACGTTTCCGCTGCAGCATTGTGCTATTTCCATTGGTCAAAAACTAGAGTACCAACAACAGCGAAAGAAAGTTTTCAACAATGTCTTCGAGGAATACAAAGAAAGCCTCTGCTGGAAAAAGTAGACTGGACTTCTTCATTTAGACAGACAATGAAGTTGAGCTGTTTTCTGCGAGTTACAAACGACTACAAAGTCAGCAAAGCAGTGGAGAACATGGAGATGTTTAACTCCAAACAAGCTATTAACGTGGACAACAAAGTAAACAACACGCAGAAGCTGTCCTCTATCCAAGATCAACAAGAGAGTGGAATCTTCTGCCGCCAGACCTGCGCAGTAATTTCTGACATTAATATTTTTTAAAAGATTGACTCAAATCAAACCAATTTAGGGGATCTAGTCACAAAAGCTCACTTTACAATTTAACTCTCACGCCGTTCACACTGACTGCGTGCCACAACAGCCGTCTGCCACTGCTTGCACAGTACCAAGCAGAAGCAGAAAAAGCATTGTTGTAGTGGTGTTGTCGTGACAGCGCTTATAAGTATCTCCGTTTACCCCATCCACACTACAACACGCAATAATCGTTTTCAGATTTACACACTCTGGAGAGTGTTTTAGAAAAGCTCCGCTTTCAGGGGATGAAAACGCCCACACTACACCAGGTAATTTTGAAAACGAAGAGAAAAAGCTTTGTTTTCAAAATTACCCAGCGTAATGTGGATATAGCCTAAGTTTCCAAGTGAAGAAGACAGCACCACTTACAAACAGACCACTATGGTACCTTTTCCAGGAGGCCACATGGAAAATTTAAATTCAATGTTAATATTTGTCTGAACATATCTGCTGTGAAACATTAGTCTGCATTTTTTAAAAATCTATTTAACTAGCAAAGGACATCACAGAATCATTATCAAACAAAAATTGTATCAAGCCATACAAGTACATATTACTACAAAAAACACAAAAGCTTGGTCAAATAAACCTCCCAGGTTCTAACATCATTCCCACTCTCCCTCAACCTAATCTTCCTATCACCTGCCAGCTCTTGTTCTACCCTTCTCTCCACCATTTTAAACCAGCTATCATCCCTTTTTATCCCCAGTTCAGATAAAGGTCTTCACTGGAAATGCTGACTGTCCATGCTCTCCATAGATGGTACTTGACCCAATGAGTTCCTCTGAATCCATCCAGATTTCTGGCATCTGCATTCTCTTGTATCTCCTCTTAATCAGACACAGCTTAGTCAAATAAATAGTATAGCAATTAGGAAGAGGGTCAAGGGGTAGAGATGCATTTCTACCAAAGGAAGAAATATATCCTTCTCTTCCTTCCACTAGCCTGCAGGTTATTCCTGGGCAGGGTGTAGCACCTGTTTAGCAACACCCCCCACTCCACCCCCGATCAGGGTCACAAGAAGCCATGAAGCAGCTGGTGCTTATCACAAGTCCTGGTTATGTGACCACTAACATCAGACAATCTCTAAAGAGTATTGATAATGGCTGGGGTCACATGCCTTGTAAAGACACTGCCCAGAAGGAGGCATGGCAAACCACTTTTGCAGAAAAGGTAATGGCAAACCACTTCTGTAGAAAAATTTGCCAAGAACAATCATAGTCATGGAAAAATGATGAGCACGCATTTCATAAGACATGGCATATAACAAATGGACAAACAAAAGAAAGAAGAGACACATCTGGGAATGAATTCCAGGAATTAGGGCCTTGCCATTTTTAAAAAAAACAGCCAGAAGGGATGGAGTAATTAAATTCAATGATGATCAGGAAGACTGAGTTTGAGGAATTGTTTTGAAGTAAATTGCAGAAATATGGAGAGGTGAGGTTATAAAGCCATTGCTTAATCAGAAAAAAAGCAGATATCAGCAGGCAATGGAGGATAGATGAATAGGACATGAGCAGCAATGTTTCAGATCACCTCAAATTCTGGTAGAATAGAAAACTACAAAGTACATTGAAATAAACAAGATCAGAGATGATAAGGCCAAGGTTTAAATTTTATATATGCAAACATGTACACATTATATATATCAGCCCAATATGAATAAATGTTCAAGAACCTTTCCATTGAAATTCAACTTGAGCTTTTATATATAGTTAACATTCTCTTAAAATTTAAAGCATTTAAGTATTAGAATTAGTGATTCCCATTATTCCTGTTCTGAAATAATTAACCACAGACTCACACAGCATAGAAACAACCATTCGGACCAACATATCCATGCTGAACACAGGGAACCAATACTACATTGAGATCATCAGAGTCAAAGAGTGATACAGCACAGAAACAGACCTTTGAGCTCAGCATGTCCACGTTGACCTTTATGCACATTTTCATTAACCCCAAGCATCTATACGGAGCTACTCAAGAAGGCTGATCTTGAACTTGACGAGCCTTCTTAATGCCTGTCTCCTTGCTGCTATCACCAAGCACGAGGTCTAAAGCTTGAATTCCTGCACTACCAGGTTCAGAAACAGCTATTTTCCTACAAGCAACCTGCACATCCAAATCCTATTTCAGCAACAGAACACTAGGAGCCACCTACTGCACTACAATGGACTTGGCTCAGACTGACTGTGTCTTTCTTTTGCATTAAGGTTTATTTTTTCAATTTTTTTTTCCTCTCTCTTCACTGTCTTGAATAACTTACGTACAATTTATATTAAGTGTTGTTTGAAACCACGTGCCTGTGATCTGCTGTATTTCATTATACCTGTACCTCTCTATGATCATGCACATGACAATAAACTTGACTTGATTTGCTTGTATTTAGTCCACATCCTTCTAAACCTGTTTACCTGAATGCCTGTCTAAGTGTTAGTAAACATAGTAATTGTAACCAAGTCCACCACCTCTCCTGGCAGCATCTTTCAGATCTCATCCACTCATTGAGTAAAAAAAACTTTCCCCTCAAATCCATTTTAAAGTTCTTCCCAGCAACACACACAAAATGCTCGGATTTCCAGCATCTACAGATATTCTCTCGTTTGTGTTAAAATTCTTCCTTTCCCCTTAAACCTATGCCCTCATATTTTCTTCACCAGCTAAACTACCTGTATTGCCACATTCAAGAAACTATTGATTTGAACACCAAAATCCTTAAGTTCATCAATATTGCTTACCATCCATTTACTCTATATATTCTACTCCAATTTGATTTCCCATCAGAATTAAAATCCATCTGCTAATGCTCCATTCAGCTCTTCATCTGTTCTGAATATTGCTGTAGTCTTAGATAACTTTCTCTGGCATCCACAACATCAACTTTTGTGTCATCTACTTCTAGAATGCTTTTGACAAGGCGCCATATAACTGTCTTATCAGCAAAATTGAAACATATGGCAAAAAAGACATCATAGCACAGATATGAAGTTGACTAAATATTAGGCAACACAGTCATGATGAATGTCCTTTTTCAGATTGGAGCAAAGTGAATTGACTCATTTCCAAGGAACCAGTGTTGAGGTCAATGTGCCTCCATGTTTTTATATTGATTTCTATTAATGATCTAGCAAGCTACAATTTCTGAATTGGCAGATGTCACAACCATTGGCAGTACTGCCAACTATGAAGAGATCTGATTGGCTGCAGTAGGAAATAATCAAGCTGATGGAATGGGCAGGAACATGGAAGATGGAGTTTAACACAGAGAAATGTGAGGGGATGCACTTTGGTTTCAAGAGTAAAAGCCAAAATAGAATATAGTACTGCAGGAGTAAAAGGATGCATTTGGATTCAGGGCAGGTTGAGAAAGCAGTTTGTTAAGCAAACATAGTATAGGGCTCTATCAATGATCCGTGGAATCTTACTACAGAACAACTCTACCAAAAGCAAGGAAAATAACTTCTAATTTCAAAATCATGCCACAAAATCAATAACATTTACCACTACAACAATCCCAAAACTTCTAAAGCTTCTAACGGAGTGGAAATTTTTATGCTGTCTTTCCCTATATAAAAAGTGAAACAGCAGAAACTTATTTTCACTACCCAATTTACAATACAAAAATAAATTGTCTTATACTTTACGTATCCTTTAATATAAATTTTGAGTCACTCACCTTAATTCCAGGGATATGAGAAAAGAACGCTTCAGGACTCTGAGAATGATAGAGTGCTCCATGACCCACACACCCCCAAGGTGCTCGAATTGTTAAACTTCCACAATCAAATAAGTTCCCAGATCGATACCGATACTTTGCAGCTTCATTAACTATCTGAAAATAAAATATAGAAATAAACTTTAGATAATTAAGAGATGTGCAAGAACTAGAAAGTTCAGAACTACATTGACAGGGATATAATGAAAGTAAAGAAATTTGTGAAATATTTCTCTATATACCATGAATTTAGCCACTGGAAAGAACTAGAACCACTGAAATGAAGTTGATTTAAGTTTCAGAAATTACTCTCAATGCTGAATGGAACTGAGTGTAGTGTAAGAACTTGAGGTATAGATGTCAGCACAATATTCAGCTGTTGATAAGACGACAGCTAATTACAGGGCAGAATCTTTTATACTCTAACTTGTCGATGAAATTCATTCAAGACTTTATTTTTGAAGTGATCTTAAGGAAATGGTAATAGATTAGTAAGCAGCTAAAGGCCATTCAGTGATTGTTTAAGAGTTTTGTCCAGGATGCATCTTTTCTTATAGATGGAAGGCTGAGATGAAGGAATTGGTTGGCTTTGATGACAGAGTTCATCTGTGAAATGAGGTAACCATTATTTATAGGCCAGAGAGTAATGTGGCTTCATCATTATAGAAGAACTTGTCTATGTGGTCAAAGCAATATTGTTGACTCAGATAAGCTTCCGTGGGAACTGCATTCATGTAATATTAAAATGTGTTGGTAATGGGATTCAATTTTAAGGGATACCGTCCTAAAACATTCTGGGCATACTCACCCGGTTATGTCTACAGACGCTCATCCTTCTATTGCTTAACGGCACTCACAGCAGCAAGAACATTCTGGCGCATGATAATGACATGCACAATCTGACCATCAACTGATACTCTATTCACAACAAAGGTTGAGGAAAGGCCTATGAATTCAGCTTCAGTCTTGCGCTTCCAACAAAAACCAGCCTCTCATGAATGTGTTTGAAAATTATCCAAAATACTAACTTAAAAATTAGCAGAATCGTAATCATAGTCAGTGGGATATGCAATTTAAGATAATTAACAGGCAACTGCAATTGTTAGTAATACGCAATTCAATTTTTATGCTTTAAAAAACATTTAGCTAAAAGATTAGTTATGTAAGTTAATTTAAAGTGTTCCCTAAAATTTCAAGCTGCAATATTTGATAGCAAACTACATTGGCTACAATCCATCCCTTCACTGATCTTAACCATATATATAAATTACCACTAAGGACCCATTGTTCAATATTTACAACATCAGCCCTATTTTATAGCACAGAATATCATTTAAAATTATTTTATAAACAAACATACACATCTCTACTATCTAAAAGTAATATATAAATGTAGCCCCCCCCGGCCACCCTCAGGGTCGCTCGGCTCGCTGTCGTCTAGCGAAACAGTCTCGGCCCCGCCAAACTGGATAATTAGTTTGTGTGGATGCTGTGTGAGGTACCCCACCCCGCCCAAATAACAGACAATACACCAGATGCAGTTAAATGATTTACAGTTTATAGATATTACTGGAACTGTATAATTAAAAGAGAATAAAATATAAAAGGAAAATAAAAGACGCCACACTTATCAAAGTTCAATCTCTTCGTGCACAAAAACCGTTGGAGCTCAAGGACCTTCTTCTTCACCCTGCAACCCCCTTGGACCACCTCGACCGGCCGCCTGGGACCAACAACGGTGGTCGACCAGACGCTCCACACGAGTCCGTCTCCGTCTCCTCGCCGAACGTCCCGCTCGGGGTCTGACCCCATTAGCGGACTCACAGTACCTCGTCCATCCTCTGTCTTGCTCTCCCGCCTTCTGCCCCAAAACCCCGCGCATACAGTATCTTCAAATACACCAAAACCATAACAACTATCCCAATTGGTTAATAGCACTCTCTTATCACACACTAAAGCAAAAACAAACTGTTAGCGCAAACTTTCTCAGCGTTTAACACAACAAAGCCACATTCCCCAGATTAACATAACAAGGACGCCATTTTAATTAGCCTCCGCAGTAACATAAAAGTCGAAACCCCCTTACACTCTCCCCCCACCAAATAAAGTCATGTCCTTATGACTTCTAAATAACTTGCCAACCAGTCCAGCAGACACACAACACACACATACACAGACACACACACAGTGACAGTGCTCCCCAAACAGTGGACCTTACTCCCGTCCCACGGGCGCTACATAGGCCAACCTATCTGGGAGCTTCTTAACCCTCCGAGACCTTCGTACCCCCTCACCTAAACCCAAAAGGCTCAGACACTACTAGGGATACCTCGGACCTGCTTGCCAACTCCTCTCTCACTCAGGCCACCACTACAGCTCGGAGCCCCCTGTCCGGGGCCCTGCCTCTCCTCCTTCCTGATCCTGCCATAACTCAGACTGCCGACAGCTAGCCCTCCCCACTATACCTGACTCAGTGGAAGAAGGGCCAAAGGTCTCTTCCTCAATCACGGAGAAGTTAGCGAAAGGCAGCATGTTCCACATGTGCAGCACATCATCCTTCGAATCCATATCCTTCCTCATTCCCTCGATCGGTAGCTGCTGTTTAAGTTTCTCCAAACTGAAACATTTAGCCGGGGCTACCCCTTCAGCCTCCTGCAGTCGAGACGTCAGCTTCTTCGGGGATTCCTTCAACTCTCGCCACAGCCTCAGCAGTCCTGACTCAGGGTTCCTGGCCATCTCAATCTGGGACGCAGTTACCCCACCAGCTTCTTCCACCCTGACCTGAAAAGCAGCAGTTAAAGAATATTCAGCCTCCGGTTGTTTCTTCCTGAGGGCGTCTTCCAGGTCAACTTTCAGTTTTTCCACTTCATTTAAACTCGCAATAGTCACCTTCAGGTTCCTTTCAAGTGTCCGCCTCCCTTTTCCAAGATCTGTCCTCCATTTCTTCACCTCCTCGGGAGTGTAGTCAAACTCCCCTCCCTGGGCTCTCGGTTTTCTGTTGACCTTAGTCAAAACACTTCCTTGATCTTCCCCAACTTGTAAGTCTTCCAATCTGTTCTGAACGGACGTCTTGAGTTTCTACTGATCCCTTCGAAGGTGGGTCGTTGTTTCTTCTCACTGCATTAATTCATCAGTACATGACCGCAGTGCGGTGCAAATCCCCTCCCTTCCCTGTGTTTCATTCAGATTGACGACCTGGGTTTCCATCCCCCGGTCCACCACCGTCTGTCCCAACACCAGGAAGTTCAACTGGTATGTCAGGTCATTTTTCTCACATTGCACCAAACTCCTCTGGCCAAAAACTCATCCCCATTTGACACTTTGCTTCTGTCGCCCGGGCTCAGCCACTCGCCTCGCCTCATAGTCCCCCCAGGTGAATCCAAGCTCTAGGCGGTCATCCACATACGTCAAAACTCCACACACCTTCACTTCCCCCATGGTTTTCCTCATGCCCCGCGGGAAGGATGCAGGGGCTCCCGATATGCCCTTGGGCATCTTTTCGGATCGGAAGAATCCTAGGGAACTAGTAACGGCCATCTTCGGCTCAACAGCCGCACCCTCAGGATCTGGCAACATCCACTCCTCAGATGCAGCACATTAAACCACATCGCATAATCCACACACACGCTGCCTTCATCTTCCACGCCGCTAGGGTACATTTGCCGCGACCTCTCTCTCACTGAGGTGTCTTCAGCGGTCAACTCCCCTCCCTCATGGTGGTTCAGAGCGTCTACTAAGAGGGTCTCACCCTCAGCTACTTTCCCCAAGCCGTACCACCACTGGGTCTCGTTTAAATTCGGTACCGGCTCAAGGCTGCTACACACGTCCTCAGAAGCAACTCGACACGCTGGGTGCCCAGAAAATGCCTCCATGAACTCCAGGGTCATTAACCAATCATCGTCTTTTGGACAACTACTGCCACTAGTACCCAAAGTCTCTGGTGCCCTTGCGGTTGTCAAGGATAAATGCTTCAGACACCGGTTGTAAAACGAACTGTACAACAACTTGATCTGTGCCCCGGGGTGGAGGATAGGTTTAGCATCGCTTCCCTCTATCCATAGCGACACCCTGGGGTGTGGCCCCTCTAAGCCTTCAGGAATAGGGTCTTTTCCTTTCAGAAGTTCATTGGTTCATTGCTGGGAACGTGCTTCCCCAGAGACCCCAAGCCGTTCCCCCACTGGGCCTCCACTAAGTTTCCCAACACCTCTCTGATCAGCTGAACAACTGATCCCCTGAAATGATACCCCTGGCACTGCAAGCAATTTAGCCGCCCTCCTCGCCAGAGAAGACACACTGAAAACTTTCCCCCCTCTTTCAAATAACTGACAGCTGTCACTACGGTGTAAGTGAACCTGACAGCTCTAACACCGTCACCAGCCCGCCTACTCAAACTTTCAACCAATCCCTGTCGCTCTCCCTCAACCGAGCACTACCACTCATCTAACAACTGAGAGATCCGCTCCACCCACGTCTCGCACGCCTCCGCCCCTCTTGGGGTGGACACTATCCCAAACGCCAGGTGGAGCCTGCCAGAGCTAGAACATTTATTCGCAGACACTACGTCCAAATCAGACCACTCTTTCCTCTCTCTCCCAACAGCATGGGCAGCCTCGAGTTCCACCTCCAACTCGTCAATGTTAGTCTGAACTCAGACAAAGACCTCACCCACCACGCATACAGCAATCACCAGCAAATAACCCACAGAGACACACATTACAGATTTAAACAGGGTACCCACACAGCATACCAGCAGACTCAATTCCGGACAAAGCCCACACAATGTAGCCCCCCCGGCCGCCCTCAGGGTCGCTCGGCTCGCTGTCGTCTAGGGAAGCAGTCTCGGCCCCGTCAAACTGGATAATTCGTTTGTGTGGATCCTGTGTGAGGTACCCCACCCCACCCAAATAACAGACAATACACCAGATGCAAATAAATGATTTACAGTTTATAGATATTACTGGAACTATATAATTAAAAGAAAATAAAATATAAAAGGAAAATAAAAGGCGCCACACTTAATCAAAGTTCAATCTCTTTATGCACAAAAACCGTTGGAGCTCAAGGACCTTCTTCTTCACCCTGCGACCCCCTCGGACCACCTCGACCGGCCGCCTGGGACCAACAACGGTGGTCGACCAGACGCTCCACACGAGTCCGTCTCCTCGCCGAACGTCCCGCTTGGGGTCCGACCCCGGTCGGACCAAAACCATAACAACTATCCCAACTGGTTAATAGCACTCTCTTATCACACACTAAAGCAAAAACAAACTGTTAGCGCAAACTTTCTCAGCATTTAACACAACAAAGCCGCATTCCCCAGATTAACATAACAAAGACGCCATTTTAATTAGCCTCCGCAGTAACATAAAAGTCGAAACCCCCTTACATAAAACTAATGCATGATATAAAGTAATACATGACCATGACCACTTAATCACCAATTTTAAAAATCAAGCTTAATGGCCTATTGTATTCATTTCAGCGTAAGGGACTGTTCTAACTTTGCAGCTCTTGCATCTTTGTAGCAAGTGCTTATACAGATACCTTTTCACTGTATTAAGAGCACCTTCCTCCACCCACTCTTTCAAGCAATATTCCAAATCACCACCACTCAGCAAGCGACCATTGTTTTTCAAATTCCCTAAATCCTTCAGCCTATTTAAATGCATGGTACCTACATAATGAAAAATAGTACAATGAATTCTTACATTTCAAAATGATAATCTGTTCAAACTATATGACAAAGAAATAACTAAATACATAATTTAATGGGGGACACACACAAAATACTGGATGAACTCAGCACGTCAGGCAGCATCTATGGAAATGAATAAATAGTCAACGTTTCAGGTTGAGACCCTTCTTCAGACTGGAATTGTAGGGGAAAGATGCCAGATTGAAAACATGGAGGGAGGGGAAGGAGTACTAGCTAGAAGGTGATAGGTGAAGCTACATGAGTGAGAAAGGTAAAGGGCTGGACAAGACGAAATTTAAGTTCAATTGAAGCTGAAGTTGAAATTGAAATGGGCAAGTTCAATTGAAGCTGAAGGTGAAATTGAAATGGGCAAGTTGAAAAATGTTAAATTAATTCTTAGATTAAATTCTCTAAACAAACAAGTCTCAAAGCAAAATCTTAAACAATCCACCTTCCCCACCCCCATGGTATTGACCACAAAAAGCAGTTTTAAATTTAAAGTTCACCACCAAATAATAACAATAAATTATTGATATTTGGAAATAGGCCTTCACATAGCATTAATTTATAAAGCTTTTATAGGCACCATTTATGAGATTGCCTATACAAGTCGATTACAGAATTAACCAATTAACTATCATCTTTGCAAAAAGTTAATCCCACATTTTTTCTGCAGCTAAATACCAGAAAATAATAAAGCAATTGAAAAGCAATGTACTATCTGAGGTCAGTTTTGGCTTCATACAAATATTTTAAACTCACTGTTCTTCAGTTAATTTACCATATTATGAAGTGTGAGAAATTAGGACTTTTACATAAAAAATTATACTGCATTAAAAATCATGCAGAACAATGCAAGTCAATTTCTTTTATTCAATTTGTCACAATTATTGCATAGAGTGGACTCAACCCAAAGGAAAAATCACTCAAATCCTGCACTTAATTGTTTTCTAAACCTAAAAGCAAATATTTGTACAACGTGAATAAAAAAAGTAACAATGGAGATGTGTCACAATAAGAGTTTAAAATCACTGATAAATTTGAATAGCACAGTTGCTGTCACTACTTCACAGATTATGGTATCTCTGTTGTGTTGCCCTTAAGGCATTTATTTCACTTTATTGGGTCTACACTTTAAATGATTTGTTTGTAACTATTTTCTAGTTAAAGTTAAAGGTTGATAATTAAGTTACAGTACAACAAAGGCAAATTCATTGTCTACAGTATATCACGGCATGTGATGACGTCAACTCCAGTTTTGCCGCGTCTTGTGTGGAACCTCCGGTTCGGGAAGGTGTGAAGGTGGGTGCCATGCATGCAGCATGATCGTGAAGAGCTCCGTTCCTACCCACAAAGAAACATTATGGAAGCAACGCCATAAGTTCATAAGAAAGTATTTGAAGTAAAAATATTAACACGATTTCTGTTAAGGAAGCGGCGGTTTGGGTGGCACACGTGCCAGCTTTTCAATTTCAAACGCGGGGTG
Source organism: Mobula hypostoma (assembly GCF_963921235.1). Classification (NCBI taxonomy): domain Eukaryota; kingdom Metazoa; phylum Chordata; class Chondrichthyes; order Myliobatiformes; family Myliobatidae; genus Mobula; species Mobula hypostoma. The sequence continues at coordinate 105,193,598 of NC_086098.1, read as the reverse complement.
GGCTCAGGCCCGGCGGTGGTTTGACAGGACCCTCCTCATTCCCTACTCGGGGCGGCTGGAGATACTCGCTAAAAGAAGAGAGAACGGGTGGTCTCCAGAATGAAACAGATGATGTGTATGTTTGTATTTTTTTATCAACAGTTTTCACCATACGATGTTAATGTGGAAGAGTGCACAGTAAATGGTTAACCTTACTACGACTCTGTCTTCATTGGCTCCGGTTTAACTTGATGTTTATCAGAGTTTCAACACATTGCACGAGAATACTACGTCTATTATGATGGAAAAATAATCAAATACACAATAAAAGCACAAGTAAATGTGAAAGTTAAATTTCTCTGACATGCTTTAGAAATCAACATGGTTAATTCACAAATGAGTTTGAAATATAATAAACTAAACCAGAATAAAAATTAGAAAATCTACTGTAATTGTGGTAACAGCATTTACATACCTGATCAAATGCTGGAAAGATATAATCAGCGAACTGTATTTCTGCAATAGCTGTAGCTCCTGTAACCGCTAACCCAATTCCAAATCCCACAATACCTTGCTCACAGAGAGGAGTATTAAACACTCGTTCCTTTCCTAAGACAAAATAAAACAAATATTTTATTAAGGTGCAAGATAAATAATGACCAAGAAACAGTAAAATGCCCAAGAATTAAACTGATGCTTAATTAAATCTAAATTACAATTTGTAAAATACCATTTAAAAACATCATAAAAGCAAAATAATATTAAACATTTTGTTTAAACTCATTCAGAAGACAGTTTCAAGTTATCTTAGTTTTTAAAATACAAAAGGCAAAATTGGCCTTTTTCCAAAGTGATTATCTCAATAAATTTTTGATACTCAGAGCTTAATCAGATTAACAATTTGACAAAAAAAGAAAACTTGATCCATCACATACTGTGAAAACTACATTCACAAGAAATTAAAACAAAGAGGCTCTGTTATGTTACTCTTTTAACCTAATTCTGGGCTTTTGATTCATTCACCTTTAATGTGATGCAAAAATGTATTTTAATTGTGATCTTTAAAAAAAATATTTATGGTACCAATTCCAACAATTGATGGAAATCTGAATTGGAAATACAAAACAACTGTAAATTTCTACAGAAAAGTCTCCATGCAAAGAAAGATTCAACATTTTACATCAATGACATGCGAACTGTAGAAACTGAAATATTCATTCTCGCTCCACAAATGCCATGTAATCTGGTAAGCATTTCCAACATTTTCAATTCATGTTGCTGGAATTACAATGCTTTCTCTAACCACACTCTAAATTAAGCCATGTGCTTAAGATGAGCATTTATTCTGAGTCCTGCTGCCCAGTTTCCAGTTACGGGTGGGATTTTTAAATGGAGAACTGCTTTGCAAGTCACCAGCCCTTTTTATATCATTAAGGTCAAACTGTAAGACAACTGATCAGATTGAGAAAATTTAAAAATTCTGGTATTTACCAGCTGCAGTGTTCTTACAACCAATGGAACATTTCAGTGATCTGGCATAGTCTACTACTTGCTTCTCAATATAAAACCCAGAATTCATGTTTTTTTCAAGCTCTAACTGATCTGCTTGATTGAGCAGTACAGGTGTCCCCCGCTTTTCGAACGTTCCCTTTACGAAACCTCACTGTTACGAAAGACCTACATTAGTACCCTGTTTTCCCTTTCAGGTGTTTTCACTGTTACGAAAAAAAAATTCAGCACGCGATAAAAGGCAGCGCGCCCTGAGCAGCTGCTCTCACCCGGATTCGGAACTGTTTTGCTTTAACACGTGCCTGTAAGCAGCCGTTTGCAAGGTGAGTTCTATGGTATCGGAAAAGCCTGAAAGAGCTCGTAAGGGTGTTACAACTTAGCGTAAAACAAGACATAAATAAGCGTTTTGATCGTAGTGAACAAAGTAAGGACACGTGAGTTTGGCTTGTGGAAGCTGATGAACATGATATTGAAGAGGTTTTGGCATCCCATCACCAAGAACTGACAGATGAAGAGCTGATGCAATTGGAAGAAAAAAGGATAACAATGGAAACCAGATGAGTAATGATAAAGTACGACTTTAATTTTGAAAGGGTACGTCAGTTTAGGGGATATTTGCAGGATGGTTTGAGTCCTTATTAAAGAACTGTGTGATAGAAAAATGCGCGAGGTTCAGCAGTCAAGCAAGCCTTCCACATCAGCCACAGCAGACGATGAACCTCGACCTTCGACATCGAGGCAGGCAGAGATAGAAGAAGATGAGCTGCCTGCTCTAATGGAAACAGGTGACGAGGTGACACCCCAGTGTCCCACCACCCAACACCCAGGCCACGGACAGATACCGATTTGCGGAGAATGCAGCTGTAGCCAGGAGGCACACAGCACATCTTTAAGAAAAAAGCCGAAATAAACATGCTAATTAATTAGGTGCCGCCGACACGTAATTGTCGGCCCAGATCAGAGACGACACAATCGGAAATCAGCACTGATCTGGGCCGACAATTACAGGCGGCACCTAATTAATTGGCATGTTTGTTTCGGTTTTTTTCTTAAAGATGTGCTGTGTACCTCCCGGCTACCGCTGGACCCCTGCGTTCTTTGTGGCAATGTATCGTTCAGCGGCCCAGAGGGTGGGGGCCACTGCACCACCCAAACTCCGACAAGTCTAACACACCATCATCAGTGTGCTCGGCAAGCTGTCTTCCCGATTCCCGTAAGTGATACTACACTGTACATACATTATTTCTACTCTATATAGGCTATGTATTTTTACGTGTTATTTGGTTTGATTTGGCAGCTTCATAGCTTAAAGGTTACTGGAGAGCGCTTGCGCGTTTCTGCCGAGAGCGCTTGCGTGAGATTTTCTGCCGACGGCGCTTGCATGCGATTTTTGCTACGGAAAGCAGTGCAGTAATGATTGTGGAAAAGTATTTCTACTTTATATAGGCTGTGTATTTATCATATCATTCCTGCTTTTTCTATGTGTTACTGTTATTTTAGGTTTTACGTGTTGTTTGGCATGATTTGGTAGGTTATTTTTGGGTCTGCCAACGCTCACAAAATTTTCCCATATAAATAAATGGTAATTGCTTCTTCGCTTTATGACATTTTGGCTTACGAACCATTTCATAGGAACGCTCTACCTTCGGATGGCAGGGAAAACCTGTATAGTCACACTGACACAAACTACTTGATTCAATAATTAATGCAACAAACATGAAATTCAGCATATGAACTTCCTAAATAAATAATTCTTTAAATTGTTTCCTTCCTCAGCAAAATAGCTGCTGCTTTGCTGTACAAGTAATATCAGCAAATGAGAAGGATTAGTGTTTCAACACAAGTAGTTCCCCAAATATATAATAATTTGTTTAGGAATAAGGAGGGCATCACATTTTCTTTCAATAGTACCATTCTTATAAAACACCATCCAAAATGTACATAAAAGCTAAGTAAACATGCTTCTTTAATATGCTTGAAAATCAAAAACCACATCTTATAATGGCTTCCTGTACAAACTTATAGGCAATTGAAGAAAAAAGTATTTTAAAAAATATTATACTGTAATTATAATCTGCTCTTAAATAAAACTCAAGTTTATTTCAACAAAATTAGGGTGGCTTCAATATACAGTAAAAGTCATTAAGTAATAATTTAAAAGTAAAGCCATTGTAAACTTTCTAAATCAATCTTGAACCAAAACTTTGCATTGTTTTTTTCATACTCCAAGTCATTAATTTGGTAATGAACTTACATATTTCTGATGTCTGTTCAGCCTGTCATGGATCTAACTCAACAGCAGTCAACTTTTCTTAAGAGTTGTTGATGATCACAAAATACTTAAAATTTTAGGACTGCATTTGCATCTTGTCTAAAGATTAATTAAGGTGTTGCTTACTTAACTCTGAAAGTAATAATCTACATATCCGAAACAGTAACATATGCTTTCTTGTTCAATCCCTAAAAATAAGTGTGCAAATGTAGAACAAACATAAAAATTGTTTCTAAACACATGCAATTAAAAAAATTGCTGCAGAATGTGAGATAGCAAGCTCTCATTTATTGCCCCCAACTTATACTGACAATACAGTGTGAGCCTCCACCATCCTATTGTTTATACTGCTATAGTCCTGTGGGGTACAAGTTGCAGGATTCAGATTCAATGATATTGATAAAGTGAGCAATATATACTCAAAATATGACTCATGTAATCTGCTAAAAGAAAATTAACAGAGAATTAATAGTGGTCATCATTTCATCACCCCTTCTGCATGTCCTGGATCAGGTGCAGAGTATTCTGCAGGGAGAGATTGAACAGCCAGAGGTCTTAGCACACGTTGGGACCAATGACATAGGCAGAAAAAGGGAGGAGGTCCTGAAGAGAGAATTCAGGGAGTTAGGTAGGAAGCTGAAAAGCAGGACCTCCAGGGTAGTAATCTCAGGATTGCTGCCTGTGCCATGTGCTAACAAACTCAAAAATAGCATGATCAGGCATATTAATGCATGGCTGAGAGACTGATGTAGAGACCAAGGCTTCAGATTCCTGGATCATTGGGGCCTTTTCTGCGGGAGGTACGACCTGTACAAAAAGTACGGGTTACACCTGAACCCAAAGGGGTCCAATATCCTAGCAGGCAGGTTTAAACAGAGCTGTTAGGAAGGGTTTAAACTAATTTGACAGGGGGATGGGAACTGGAGTGATAGGGCTGAGGAAGGGGAAAACAGAAATAAATCAAAGATAGCATGCAACTGAGATGATAGAAAGGACAGGCAGGAGATGAGGCATAATCACAGTCAGTGGGACGAGTTACAGGGCAATAGAGGCTTGATGCAGTTAAAACAGAAACCTACTGCAATTTTTTGAGGAAATTACAAGCAGAGCAAACAAAGGAGATGCAGTAGATGTGGTGTACTTGGAGTTTCAGAAGACCTTTGACAAGCTGCCACACATGAGACTGCTTACAAGGATAAGAAACCATGGAATTACAGGGAAGTTACTAGCATGGGTGGAGCATTGGCTGATCGGCAGTAAACAGAGAGTGAGAATAAAAGGATCCTATTCTGGCCGGCTGCCCGTTTCCAATGCAGTTCCACAGGGGCCAGTGTTGGGATAGCGGCTTTTTATGATGTATGTCAATGATTTGGACTATAGTATAAATGGATTTGTGGTTAAGTTTGCCAATGCTACAAAAATAGGTAGAAGAGCAGGAGAGACTTAAGATAGTTTAAGGGAACGGGCAAAGAAGTGGCAAATGAAATACAATGTTGGAAAGTGTATAGTCATGCACTTTGATGGAAGAAATAAACAAGCAGACTATTATAAAGATGAGGAGAGAATTCGAAACGCAGACATGCAAAGGAACTTGGGAAGAGTCCTTGTGCAGAATACCCTAAAAGTTAACCTCCAAGCTGAATCGGTGGTGAAGAAGGCGAATGCCATGTTGGCATTCATTTCTAGAGGTACAGATTATAAGAGCAGGGACGTGATGTTCAAGCTCTATAAGACACTCATGAAACCACACTTGGGAGTATTGTGTGCAGTTTTGGGCTCCTTATTTTAGAAAGAATATACTGACATTGGAGAGGGTTCAAAGCATATTCACGAGAATAATTCCAGGAATGAAAGTGTTAAAAGGCCTGAACAGATTAGATAGGGTAAAGTTATTTCCCAGGGTAGAGGAGTCTAGGACAAGAGGGCAAAACTTCAGGATTGAAGAACGTCCATTTAGAACAGCGATGCGGAGAAATTACTTTAGTCAGAGGGTGGTAAATCTGTGGAATTTGTTGCCACGAGTGGCTGTGGAGGCCAAGTCATTGTGTATATTTAAGGCAGAGATAGGTAGATTCTTGATTAGCCAGGAAATCAAAGGGTATGAGGGGAATGCAGGGGAGTGGGGATGACTGGAAGGATTAGATCAGCCCATGACTGAGTGGCGAGGCAGACTCAACGGGCCAAATGGCCTACTTCTGCTCCTACATCTTATGGTCTCATGTCAACTGATGTGACCTTGCATTGAAGGAAAAGTTTTGGTCTTTGGAGAGAAGGGGTCAGATTATAGGAATTTTTTTTAGTACAGTTAGCTGCCTCCCAGAAAAATAGGCACAGGCCAGGCAGAAGTCAAACACACACAGAAGCTAAGTTTGGCCACCTTGGAACTGATGAAAACAACCATTTATAAATTTGTCAAAACTATACCAATGATTCCATAAAAATATATTTAAAGAAAACTTGCACATTTAAAGCACTTTCCATCCTTAAACATCTCAACCACTTCATATAGTTAATTACCTAGCAAATATAACGAAGTACATCTAAAGATAGAAAAAAAACTTAATTATTACCTAAATTATTCCAAATGATTTGCCAAAGGATGTCAATATGCCTCCTCAATTTGTTCAATGATAATCATGATTTTACGTCTACTGAAAATAATTTTCCAAATACTTCAACAGCTTAAAACTCTTAGAACTATACAATATGTCAACTCCAAAATCTGTCTCTTGGTGCACTTCATCAGGAACCCTATAATTTAAAATACATGAGTCAAGTTTTCCTGAAGTTCTAATGCATTAACTCTTCTCAGAATCCAAATTGTCTCTGACTTCTACACACAAGAAGCTTCACTGAGAATGAGGATCCTGTGAAATGCCTTCACAAATATCACCTCACACACATCCAAGTGTTGTCTAAATAAAAGTACATTTCTGACACACTGCATCTTCATATGCTAAAGAACATAAGTCAATTAGATCAGTGGTCCCCAACCACCGGGCCACAAAGCACGTGCTACCGGGCCACAAGGAAACGATATGCGTCAGCTGCACCTTTCCTCATTCCCTGTCATGCACTGTTGAACTTGAACGCACGTGAGGTCATCACTCGGGCATTAACCTGCAACTACTCCATGAGTAAAAAAGAAACGTCGCTTGAGAGTTTCTTTGGAAGAGATGGTAAAGGACATAAAAGGCCTAACGATGATAACACAGAGACAGCTGAGGCCGAGACTGAAAAAAAAAGAAAGCTTCCTTCAACAGAAAATATGATGAGTCATACTTCAAGGCATTCTTCAATTAGGTGAAGAAAAAAAGGATGACAGGAGTGAAGGTAGGACCGATTAGAGATAAAGGTGGGAAGATGTGCCTGGAGGCTGTGGAAGTGAGCGAGGTCCTCAATGAATACTTCTCTTCGGTATTCACCAATGAGAGGGAACTTGATGATGGTGAGGACAATATGAGTGAGGTTGATGTTCTGGAGCATGTTGATATTAAGGGAGAGGAGGTGTTGGAGTTGTTAAAATACATTAGGACAGATAAGTCCCCGGGGCCTGACGGAATATTCCACAGGCTGCTCCATGAGGCGAGGGAAGAGATTGCTGAGCCTCTGACTAGGATCTTTATGTCCTCGTTGTCCACGGGAATGGTACCGGAGGATTGGAGGGAGGCGAATGTTGTCCCCTTGTTCAAAAAAGGTAGTAGGGATAGTCCGGGTAATTATAGACCAGTGAGTCTTACATCTGTGGTGGGAAAGCTGTTGGAAAAGGTTCTTAGAGATAGGATCTATAGGCACTTAGAGAATCACGGTCTGATCAGGGACAGTCAGCATGGCTTTGTGAAGGGCAGATTGTGTCTAACAAGCCTGATAGAGTTCTTTGAGGAGGTGACCAGGCATATAGATGATGGTAGTCCAGTGGATGTGATCTATATTGATTTTAGTAAGGCATTCGACGAGGTTCCACATGGTAGGCTTATTCAGAAAGTTAGAATGCATGGGATCCAGGGAAGTTTGGCCAGGTGGATTCAGAATTGGCTTGCCTGCAGAAGGCAGAGGGTGGTGGTGGAGGGAGTACATTCAGATTGGAGGATTGTGACTAGTGGTGTCCCACAAGGATCTGTTCTGGGACCTCTACTTTTCGTGATTTTTATTAACGACCTGGATGTGGGGGTAGAAGGGTGGGTTGGCAAGTTCGCAGACGAACAAAGGTTGGTGGTGTTGTAGATAGTGTAGAGGATTGTCAAAGATTGCAGAGACATTGGCAGGATGCAGGAGTGGGTTGAGAAGTGGCAGATGGAGTTCAACCCAGAGAAGTGTGAGGTGGTACACTTTGGAAGGACAAACTCCAAGGCAGAGTACAAAGTAAATGGCAGGATACTTGGTAGTGTGGAGGAGCAGAGGGATCTCGGGGCACATGTCCACAGATCCCTGAAAGTTGCCTCACAGGTGGATAGGGTAGTTAAGAAAGCTTACGGGGTGTCAGCTTTCATAAGTCGAGGGATAGAGTTTAAGAGTCACGATGTAATGATGCAGTTCTATAAAACTCTGGTTAGGTCGCACTTGGGAGTATTGTGTCCAGTTCTGGTCGCCTCACTATAGGAAGGATATGGAAGCATTGGAAAGGGTACAGTGGAGATTTACCAGGATGCTGCCTGGTTTAGAAAGTATGCATTATGATCAGAGATTAAGGGATCTAGGGCTTTACTCTTTGGAGAGAAGGAGGATGAGAGGAGACATGATAGAGGTATACAATAAGAGGAATAGATAGAGTGGATAGCTAGCGCCTCTTCCCCAGGGCACCACTGCTCAATACAAGAGGACATGGCTTTAAGGTAAGGGGTGGGAAGTTCAAGGGGGATATTAGAGGAAGGTTTTTTACTCAGAGAGTGGTTGGTGCGTGGAATGCACTGCCTGAGTCAGTGGTGGAGGCAGATACACTAGTGAAGTTTAAGAGACTACTAGACAGGTATATGGAGGAATTTAAGGTGGGGGCTGATATGGGAGGCAGGGTTTGAGGGTCAGCACAACATTGTGGGCCAAAGGGCCTGTACTGTGCCGTACTATTCTATGTTCTATGTTCTATACATGAAATATGGCTTTATTGCCACCAGTGACTCGCACACTCCAAGCCCCACGTGTGATATGTGGAGACAAGCTGTCTAATGAGGCAATGAAGCCCTCAAAACTACTTCGAAACCTTGAGTCCAAGCACCCTGCACTTAAAGACAAACCTGTTGAGTTTTTTGAGTGGGAAAAACGTCAGCAAGTGGGACAGAAGCAAGTACTGAGAGCCACCTCCTCCACAAATGCTGCTGCTCTGAGAGCATCATACTTAGTGGCTAGCCGTATTGCTAAGGCTAAGAAGCTTTTCACTGTTGGTGAAGAATTGATTCTACCTACTGCCAAGGACATGTGCCGTGAACTGTTGGGAGAAGCTGCAGCTAACAAGATGGCACAGGTTTCTCTTTTAGCTACCACAGTTTCAAGGAGAATTGATGACATAGCGGAAGACATCGAAGCACAGCTGTTGGAACAGCTTTACGAGTCCAGTTTCACTACCCGAGTCAAAGAGGTTGCTCCTGAATGCCAGTCTACACACTGTGTCACACACTGGGAAATGCAGGCTAGCCGAAAAATGTCACCTGATCTTAACAGTGTATTGAGTGACGTTGTTCAAGTTATCAATCACATCAAAGCAAAAGCCATTAACTCACGACTGTTTGAGCAGCTTTGCGTGGAAATGGATGCAGAGGGAGTGCCCAGGCCAGTGTTTTTGAGTTAAGAGAGCAGCTATAGAGATTTCTTTCAAGAAAAAAGTCACCACTGGCAGCACACTTCAGTGACGAGGAGTGGATAGCAAAACTCGCTTATCTGTGTGATATCTTCAACCTGCTCGATGAACTCAATTTGTCACTTCAGGGGAGAATGACAACTGTCTTCAAGTTGGCAGATATAGTGTCTGCTTTCACAGCCAAACTGGAACTGTGAGGACGGCAAATGGACAGGGTCATATTTGACGTTTCCAAAATTAGCCAGGAATTTGGGAGAGACTGAGGCTCACAGCTGGTGCGCGTACACCTATCTTCGCTGTTGACTGAATTCGAGCGTTACCTCCCAACCTCAAAAGACCCAAGACATGTAAAGGAATGGGTCCGTGACCCATTTCTGAACGTCCCCGGTGAATCAATAATGTCAGCACGGAAAGAAGATCAACTCCTCGAGCTTGCAAATGACGACGGGCTGAAAAGTATGTTTGACATAACATCTCTGCCGGCATTCTGGATCAAAGTCAAGGCCGAATATCCTGAGATAGCCACGAAAGCACTGAAAATGTTGCTTCCATTTCCAACATCATATCTCTGCAAAGCGAAGTTTTCTGCAATGAATGCAACGAAAACTAAATTGTGGAATAGACTGGACATAAGGAACCCCCTTATGACTTATAATTGACTTATCACTATATTCATGCGAGGAAAATATGCGCTGTGTTTAATATTAAGTTCGTTAGATAAACCCTTTTAGAAACGAAATTGAGTGTATTAGCCACTGATAAGTGACTTATAGTTGACTTATCACCTATATTTCAGTCGTGATTAACCACCATCCCCCCACCCCCCCCGATTGGCAAGAATATTGTGAATATTAAGCTGGTCCACCGTGCAAAAAAGGTTGGGGACCCCTGAATTAGATTGCCACACTCTCCTATTTGTTATAACAGAATTCCAGTCCAGTTTTGATGAAAAATGAAAACTGAAATAATAAATATTACTACTATTGATTTAAATAAAGACTAAATTATAAAAATAAAGATTACAAGAAGTTTACCTTCTCCTTTGCTTCCTAACTCCATACAAATCATGATTCAAATTACTGAACCCACCAGAGACATAATCCCAATGTATACAGGTGTCAGACAAATCTGCATGATCACTCCAACTCCACTCTTGATCTTCCTTGCCGCATTATTGCACCTCTGCTCCAAAAAGGTTCCAGCTGAAGCTGAGCTAATCATTGAAAGGAGATAAAAGGTTTAATCTCCCTCATCTCCATCCCACAAGCAAGGTCACTCCAACCCAAGTCTTTAAGCTGCAGCATGAAAAAGATATGTACATACCTGCAAATTTGGAAGCCAAACTCCAGACAGCACTGAGCTATTGGTTGAAGTATACAGTAGAATGAGCCCTAGAATATACATTAATAAAGCATGGATCCTCCATCAAACAGGTCCTACGTAGAACAGAGCAAGTTCTTCAGACCACCACATCTGAGACAACAGTGATACCAATCCAAACTAAATCATATCTGCTTACACATAGTCTCTATCCCTCTATTCTCTGCCTGTTCAGGTGTACATCTAAATTCCACTTTAGCATTGTCATCATATCTAGGAAGATGCAGGGTATAATATAAACAGAAAAGCTGAAAAATATGGCAAACTACCAATCTTTCCTTGCACAAATGAAGAGAAAATGGTGTTAATGATAGCTGCCAAAGTACTTCAAGAAAGAAATGCACAAATCTATTCAAAATAACCACAGTGAACAGGCTACATTTATATTCTCAGCAACTGAACTTAAGATCTCAGACTGAAGCATTATGCCACTTTAATACAATTACCTTATGATTTGTACCATATATGTTTATACTGTTCACTACTCTATCTTCTTTACTTGCTGTTCAGCACTAACCATGTGCATTAAGAACATGGGAGACCACATGACCTATATCCTCTACCTTTTCTTTTCTCTTGAACAATGCATTGAGTCTACAAGATCTTTAACCACTTATAACTTTACATTTAGCTATTTTAATGTTACTTACTAAACACAGGTTATGTTCACTCATATTACATTATCTGCTATTATTAAACGATGTTACTAATTTTTGGATTCTTTGTTGCCTCAATGGAATCAACAGTCCATCTGAGTTTAGTTTGGTGCAAATTTCCTTCAGGCAAGTTACTGATATAAATTATAAACAACAGTGATCATATCTGCAATCAGCAAACGGTATTTTAAAGTACATTTACTATCGAAGTATATTTATTTATATACAACCTTATTTGTCTCCTTACATACAGGCAGCCATAAAACCAAGAAACCCAATAGAGCCCTTTTTAAAAAAAGAACACCATTAAACGCCTAATGTGCAGAAAGAAAAGCAAAGGGTGCAAGCAATAAAAATAAGCAAATAAAATTCAGAACTGAAGCTCATGAAAGTGAATCCACAGCCACGAAGCCAATCATCACTGCAGCCAACCCAGGAGCCCATTAGTTGCAGGCCACATTTTCAATCTCGCATGTCACAATTCCTCGACAGTTCACACACTTCAATTTAAACATTAGCCTTATATATGAAACCTCTTCTAATCATCATTTAAAAATGATACTCTCCAAAAGCTGTTTGGATATCACACCAACTAAAATCAACAAGAGATCCTTTCTGAATCCATGCTGATGTTCTTTACTGAATTAACTCAACAGCTAATGGTAAAGCTTACTTGGCAGTAATATTTTGTAACTAGGCAGATAACCTGTCAAACACAAGAGATTCTGCAGATGTTAACTATAACCACTCATTTGGGATTCTGCTACCAAAGGTACAAATGTTCATTTATTATCAAAGTACACAACTTTGAAATTCTTCAGTTCTCCAGATAGCCATGAAACCAAGAAAGAACCAAGAAATCAAGAATGGTGGGAGAGTCTACGACCACAGGACACAGACTCATATTAGAGGGGCGTCCTTTTAGAATGAAGGTGTGGAGGAATTTCTTTATCCAGAGAGCAAAATCACTTTGTACTTTCCGCAGGGATCACTCCCTACGCGACTACCATGTCCATTCATCTCTCCCCACTGATCTCCCTCCTGGCACTTATCCTTGCAAGTAGAACAAGTGCTACACCTGCCCCTACACCACCTCCTACCATTCTGGGCCCTAAATAGTCCTTCCAGGTGAAGACTCTGTTGGAGCCATATACTGTGTCTGGTGTTCCCAGCGCGGCCTCTTGTATATCAGTCAGACCTGACGTAGATTGGTAGATCACTTCGCCAAGTACCAGTGCTCTATCCGCCAGAGAAAGCAATAGCCACCCATTTTAATTCCACTTCCTATTCCCATTTCGATATGTCTTATCCATGGTCTCCTCCACTGTCATGATGAGACCACACTTAGGTTTGAGGAACAACACGTTATATTCTGTCTGGATACCCTCCAACCCGATGGCATGAACACTGATTTCTCAAACTTCCAGTAATGCCTCCCACCCCCTCTCCTTCACTATTTCCCATCCCCTTTTCCCTCTTTCACCTCATCCCCATGCCCACCCATCGCCTCCCTTTGGTGCTTCTCCCCCTTTTTCTTTCTTCCATGGCTTTCTGTCTCTTTCACCAATCAACTTCCCAGCTCTTTACTTCAACCCTCCCCCTTCAGGCTTCACCTATCACTGGTGTTTCTCTCTCCCCTCCTTCCACCTTTTTAATCTACTCCTCAGCCTTTTTTCTCCAGTCCTGCCAAAGGGTCTCAGCCCGAAACGTCGATTGTATTCTTTTCCATAGATGCTGCCTAGCCTGCTGCGTTCCTCCAGCATTTTGCGTGTGGTGCTTGGATTTCCAGCATTTACAGATTTTCTCTTGTTTCTAAACTTTCACACTCACCTTGATGTTTCAATTCCCCTCATCGCTTTAATCAGCAAACAACGGAAGCTTCAATCGACTCGCACGCCATCTTGCAGCCTTCTCGCTGTGTGGTTCACTCACACTGCTTCTGCCTCCCAGAAGCCTCTTGGGAGACTGCAGAGTGCTAAAGCACCTAAATGATTTCCAAACAGCAAAACACAGGCTCCAACAGTTCCAAAATCACATTCAAGATGAGAAAAAAGTAAAAAAAACATAAAAGAAGTGAAAAAGATTGGTTTCGTGATCCATCCAGAAGATGTCTACCAAATGAGCAGTACGCCAACTTGGCTAGCACAGGCGGTCAAAGTCACTATCAAGCACTGGGCCAGTCCCAGGACAATCCCACTGTGTTTGTACATTTGCCCCATGACTGCCATCTGACTAGAAACCCATGGAGAAAAGAAAAGGGGGAGGAGCACAAGAGGGAGGTGATGGACGGTAAGGAGATAAGGTGAGAGAAGAAAATGGGAATGGGGAATGGTGGGGGGGGTGCAGGGGGTGCAATACCGGAAGTTCCAAAAATCAATGTCGACCATACTGTTTTCCACAGGTACTGTTTGGCCTGTTGAGTTCCTCCAGCATGTTGCGTGTGTCATAAATCTAATCGTTTTCAGGGAGCTATGAAGCAGTTTTTAAATGGATCTTGACTGCCATCCAGTGGCCAAAACAAGTTCTTCAAGGCTGTGGTGCACAACAAACAACCAAAGACCACAAGCAAATCATACGTTTCCCTCCAGCTGGTCTCAGGAGAGCGCACATAAGGAATGGAGCAATGAAACAGATTTAAGCAATATACTAATAGATTTGTTGAAGAGTTTATTTGTCAACATTTGATATGCTTTTCTTAGAAGTCCTTAATAGCCATCCACTGCCTCTAGCTGGGAGCTAAAATTTCTCATTTTATTCATAGATACTATTTTGTTCCAATCAGCTGGAAGTGTCAAAGCAATTGGACACAATTGATTTTCTTTTAAACTAAGAGCCAAGTCTACCTTAGGAAAACAATTCATTTTTATTTTCTTTTAAACAAAGACCTTGGTCAATGTTAAGGAAGCCATTCACTTGAAAGCTAATGAAATATAGTAAACACAAAATAATCTGCAGATGCTGGGGTCAAAGCAACACTCACAACACGCTGGAGGAACTCAGCAGGTCGGGCAGCATCCGTGGAAAAGATCGGTCGACATTTCGGGCCTGAACCCTTCGTCAGGACTGTAGAGGGAAGGGGGGAGGGTGGGAAGGACAAAGCTGGTAGGTTCCAGGTGAAAAACCAGTAAGGGGAAAAATAAAGGGGTGGGGGAAGGGAGGCAGGGGGGTATGAACATAGAATTCTCCAACTTCCAGTAATTCCCTCCCCCTCCCTTCCCCTATCCCTATGTCACTCTGCCCCCTCCCCCAGCTGCCTACCACCTCCCTCTTGGTTCCGCCTCCTTCCACTAACCATTGTGTTTTCCCCTATACTTACTTCACCTTTCCTGCCTACCACTGCCCTACCTCCCCTCCCCCACCCCTTCATCTTTCCTCTTACTGGTTTTTCACCTGGAACCTACCAGCCTTCTCCTTCCCACCCTTCCCCCACCTTCTTTATAGGGCCTCTGCCCCTTCCCTCTACAGTCCTGATGAAGGATTCCGGCCCGAAACGTCGACCGACCTTTTCCACGGATGCTGCCTGACCTGCTGAGTTCCTCCAGTGTGGAATGAAATATAGTACTATTCATAAGATTACAATTCTCCCAATTAAAAGCAATTAACTGGGAAAATATTCAAGAACCCCTCTCCAAGGATATATTGCTGAAATTAAAAAAAAGTGATGCATGGAGGACAAATCACTGGCTGATTTAACAGGCTGATATTTGTATATGTTAAATATGTTACAGATGTACATGAAAAATAAAACTTTCAAAGCTCTGAATAGGATACATTATTTACTATTATATATTGTTATTATATTATTTAATATTGTTATTTAGGGTGTTTAGTGAGATCCTTGCAACTGACGTAAACCAGCGAGTTTTTGAATATCTGGTTGCAACTTGGTTAAAGATTATCAAAAATCACCTCTTTGAACAACATCAAGATGGTTACAAGGTTTTGATCGCAGATGAAGAGATTGACTAAAACCACATTCAACTTGGCTTTCTCTCAGAGCTGTGGAAATTTATTTTGAAATAGTTATCCAGAAATTTTGTTTGCTGCATTTGAATTTTGCTTGAACTGTTATATCACCCTGAAGCTCAATAAGGCATTCTTGCAAAGTGGTGTAAACATCATTTACATTTCCCCCAAATGGATCCATCACCCAATCTGGAATATGCAACTCCAGCAGGCACCGGAACCAAGATTCCTTATCAGTGTGCAGTTGTTTAAAATGATCAAGATATACAATCAGATCATCATCTTGCAGTTCTATTTTAAGAGTGGCCACTGAAGTAAATTGCATACATTCGCAACTCCAATTTCCTGCTGAAAAGTTTGAGTCTAAGGAAAGCAGTAATAGCCTCTTTGCATGAGATGAGAGGGCAGTTTTTTCCAGGTTTCTGGTTGTTTAATAAGTTCAATTTTTCGAATATATCTGACAGGTAAAGTATGTCAGATTTAACAGTGGCAATTTGTTCTCCAAGCTGCAATTGGAATGCTACAATACTATCAAGAAAAGCAAATTGAACATCCTTACAAATAACCATATAACAATTACAGCACAGAAACAGGCCTCCTCGGCCTTTCTAGTCCGTGCCGAACTCTTACTCTCACCTAGTTCCACCGACCTGCACTCAGCCTATAACCCTCCATTCCTTTCCTGTCCATATATCTATCCAATTTAACTTTAAATGACAACATCAAACCTGCCTCAACCACTTCTGCTAGAAGCTCATTCCACAGTTACCACTCTCTGAGTAAAGAAGCTCCCCCTCATGTTACCCCTAAACTTTTGCCCTTTAACTCTCAACTCATGTCCTCTTGTTTGAATCTCCCCCACTCTCAATGGAAAAAGCGTATCCACGTCAACTCTATCTATCCCCCTCATAGTTTTAAACACCTCTATCAAGTCCCCCCTCAACCTTCTACGCTCCAAAGAATAAAGACATAACTTGTTCAAACTTTCTCTGTAACTCAGGAGATGAAACCCAGGCAACATTCTAGTAAATCTTCTGTACTCTCTCAATTTTATTGACATCTTTCCTATAATTCGGTGACCAGAACTCTACACAATACTCCAAATTTGGCCTTACCAATGTCTTGTACAATTTTAACATTATATCCCAACTCCTATACTCAATGCTCTGATTTATAAAGGCCAGCATACCAGAAGCTTTCTTCACCATCCTATCCACATGAGATTCCACCTTCAGGGAACTATGCACCATTATTCCTAGATCCCTCTGTTCTACTGCATTCTTCAATTCCCTACCATTTACCACGTATGTCCTATTTTGATTAGTCCTACCAAAATGTAGCACCTCACATTTATCAGCATTAAACTCCATCTGCCATCTTTCAGCCCACTCTTCTAAGTGGTCTACATCTCTCTGCAAGCTTTGAAAACCTACTTCATTATCCACAGCTCCACCTATGTTAGTATCATCTGCATACTTACTAATCCAATTTACAACCCCATCATCCAGATTATTTATATGACAAACGACATTGGACCCAGTACAGATCCCTGAAGCACACCACTAGACACCGTCCTCTAATCTGACACACAGTTATCCACCACTACTCTCTGGCATCTCCCATTCAGCCACTGCTGAATCCATTTTACTACTTCAATATTAATGCCTAACGATTGAACCTTCCTAACTAACCTTCCATGTGGAATCTTGTCAAAGGCCTTACTGAAGTCCACCGCTTTACCCTCATCAACTTTCCTAGTAACCTCATCAAAAAATTCAATAAGATTTGTCAAACATGACCTTCCACACACAAATCCATGTTGACTGTTCCTAATCAGACTCTGTCTATCCAGATAATTATATATACACCATCTCTAAGAATACTTTCCATCAATTTACCCACCACTGACGTCAAACTCACAGGCCGATAACTGCTAGGTTTACGCTTAAAAACCTTTTTAAACAATAGAACATCATGAGCAATATGCCAATCCTCCGGCACCATCCTCGTTTCTAATGACATTTGAAATATTTCTGTCAGAGCCTCTGCTATTTCCACACTAACTTCCCTCAAGGTCCTAGGGAATATCTTGTCCGGACCCAGAGACTTATCCACTTCTATATTCCTTAAAAGCACCAGTACTTCCTCTTCTTTAATCATCCTACTTTCCATAACTACCCTTCTTGTTTCCTTTACCTTACACAATTCAATATCCTTCTCCTCAGTGAATACTGAAGAAATTGCTCAAAATCTCCCCCATCTCTTTTGGCTCCGCACATAGCCGTCCACTCTAATTCTCTAAGGGACCAATTTTATCTCACTATCCTTTTGCTATTAATATAACTATAGAAACCCCTTGGATTTATTTTCACCTTACTTGCCAAAGCAGCCTCATATCTTCTTTTAGCTTTTCTAATTTGTTTCTTAAGATTCTTTTTACATTCTTTATTTTCCTCGAGCACCTCATTAACTCCAAGCTGCCTATATTTATTGTAGATCCCTCTCTTTTTCCGAACCAAGTTTCCAATATCCCTTGAAGACCATGGCTCTCTCAAACTTTTAACCTTTCCTTTCAACCTAACAAGAACATAAAGATCCTGTACCCTCAAAATTTCACCTTTAAATGACCTCCATTTCTCTATTACATCCTCTCCATAAAACAAATTGTCCCAATATACTCCTTCCAAATCCTTTCGCATCTCCTCAAAGTTAGCCTTTCTCTAATCAAAAATCTTAACCCTGGATCTAGTCCTATCCTTTTCCATAATCATGTTGAAACTAATGGTATTGTGATCACTGGACCCAAAGTGCTCCCCAACACATACCTCCGTCACCTGCCCTATCTCATTCCCTAACAGGAGATCCAACACTGCCCCTTCTCTGGTTGGTACCTCTATGTATTGCTGCAAAAAACTATCTTGCACACATTTGACAAACTCCAAACCATCCAGCCCTTTTACAGAATGGGCTTTCCAGTCAATGTGTAGAAAATTAATATCTCCCACAATCACAACCTTGCGCTTACTACAAATATCTGCTATCTCCTTACAAATTTGCTCCTCCAAGTCTCGCTCCTCATTAGGTGGTCTATAATACACCCCAATAAACGTCACTACACCTTTCCCATTCCTCAGTTCCACCCAAGTAGCCTCCCTAGATGAGTCTACTAATCTATCCTGCCAGAGCACCGCTGTTATATTTTCTCTGACAAGCAATGCAACACCACCCCCTCTTGCCCCTCCGATTCTATCACACCTGAAGCAACAAAATCCAGGAATATTTAGTTGCCAATTACACCTCTCCTGCAACCATGTTTCACTAATAGCTACAACATCATATTTCCAGGTATCAGTCCATGCTCTAAGCTCATCCACCTTTCTTACAATGCTCCTAGCATTAAAATAGAGGCATTTAAGAAAGTCTCCACCCCTTACTCTCTGTTTATCCTTAATGGAGAAAACAACTTTGTTATCTTTTTCTTCCCTCTCCCCTACATCTTCAGTCGAGTGCTCCCGATCTCTGCCCCCTGCCTATCCTCCGTCACACACTGTCTACTAGCTTTCTCTATTTGTGAACTAACCTCCTCTCTCCTAGTCGCCTCAATTTGATTCCCACACTCCAACCATTCTAGCTTAAAGTCTCCTCAGTAGCCTTCGCAAATCTCCCCGCCAGGATATTGGTCCCCCTAGAACTCAAGTGCAACCCGTCGTTTTTGTACAGGTCACACCTGCGCCAAAAGAGGTCCCAATTATCCAAAAACTTGAATCCCTGCCCCCTGCTCCAATCCCTCAGCCATGCATTTATCCTCCACCTCACTGCATTCCTACTCTCACTGTCACATGGCACAGGCAGCAATCCCAAGATTACTACCTTTGCGGTCCTTCTTCTCAACTCCCTTCCTAACTCCCTATATTCTCCTTTCAGGACCTCTTCCCTTTTCCTACCTATGTCATTGGTACCTATATGTACCACAACCTCTGACTCCTCTCCCTCCCACTTCAGGTCATCTTGGACGTGATCAGAAACATGGCACCAGGGAGGCAAACTACCATCCGGGTCTCCTGACTGCATCCACAGAATCGCCTATCTGACCCCTAACTATCGAGTCCCCTATTACTACTGCCCTCCTCTTCCTTTCCCTACCCTTCTGAGCTACAGGGCCGGACTCTGTGCCGGAGGCACGGCCACTGTTGCTTCCCCCAGGTAAGCTGTCCCCCCCAACAGTACTCAAACAGGAGTACTTATTGTCAAGGGGCATAGCCACTGGGGTACTCTCTAGTACCTGACACTTCCCCTTCCCCCTCCTAACCGTGACCCACTTGTCTGCCTCCCGTGCCCCGGTGTGACGACCTGCCTGTAACTCCTCTCTATCAACTCCTCACTCTCCGTGACCAGGCGAAGGTCATCAAGCTGCAGCTCCAGTTCCCTAACGCGGTCCCTTAGGAGCTGCATCTCGGCGCACCTGGCGCAGATGTGGACGTCCAGGAGACTGGGAGACTCCAGGATCTTCCACATCGACACCGAGAACAACAAGCTGACCTCACACTCATACTTCCCCCTTTCCTCAAATAACAGGAAAAAATGAAAACCAAACCTTCTTCGCCTCGCCCGTTTCCACCTAAGCTCGTTGAGTCAAAGCCCTTAAGCCTTCACTCTGCTCCCGGCTCACTCGTCACCCGCAAACTATGCTGCCCATTGTATAAGGCTGTGTTCCTTTTAAATCTTCCGCACTTCACTGCCCAACATCACACGCCTGCGCAGTCCCGCCTCTCTGAACTCCGATGAGAAAAAAATGAAAAATTCAAAATGGCTTCCGCCGCACTCCCGCTCCAATTCTCAGACTTCCTTCTCCGAAATAAGTATCAGGGATTGAATAGAAATTATAGTGGTCAATAGTGATGCAGTGGTAGACTTACTCTCGCCTCTTTACAGCTTAAAGCAACACACATAAAAAGTAAACACGAGGAATTCTGCAGATGCTGGAAATTCAAGCAACACACATCAAATTTGCTGGTGAACGCAGCAGGCCACGCAGCATCTATAGGAAGAGGTACAGTCGACGTTTCGGGCTGAGACCCTTTGTCAGGACTAACTGAAAGAAGAGACAGTAAGAGATTTGAAAGTGGGAAGGGGAGGGGGAGATCCGAAATGATAGGAGAAGACAGGAGGGGGAGGGATGGAGCTAAGAGCTGCAAAGTTGATTGGCAAAAGGGATATGAGAGGATCACGGGACAGAAGGCCTAGGGAGGAAAAAAGGGGAGGGGGAAGCCCATAGGATGGGCAGGGTGTTATAGTGAGAGGGACAGAGGAGAAAAAGGAGAGAGAAAATATATATAAACTAATAATAAATAAGTAACAGATGGGGTACGAAGAGGAGGTGGGGCATTAACATAAGTTAGAGAAGTCAATGTTCGTGCCATCAGGTTGGAGGCTACCCAGGTGGAATGTAAGGTGTTGTTCCTCCAACCTGAGTGTGGCTTCAAATCTGAATGTGGCTCCATCCCTCCCCCTCCCATCTTCTCCTATCATTTCGGATCTCCCGCTCCCTCTCCCACTTTCAAATCTCTTACTATCTCTTCTTTCCGTTAGTCCTGACGAAGGGTCTCGGCCCGAAACGTCGACTGTATCTCTTCCTATAGATGCTGCCTGGCCTGCTGCGTTCACCAGCAATTTTTATGTGTGGTGCTTGAAATTCCAGCATCTGCAGATTTCCTTGTGTTTGCGTCTCTACAGCTTAGCTGTTTTTAGCAGATGACACCACTGCAGCCTTCATGTCACATTTTATAAGTATTATAACACACACAGATCAGTGGAAGACAAAGCAGCCTCCTACTGTATATTCACAGATTGGCCTTGCTACAGACTGCCCCGCAAAATTTGCATTTTGTGATTTGGCATGGATATGGAGTGGGGCTCATGCAGGGTGTAAACGGTGATTTCTGTGTGGCTAAGCAGGAGCAGAGATAACGAATGATGTGCCACACTCCCCCCACACCCAAGCTACACTGTTTCACTGCCAGATTTGCATCATCCACCATACTTTCCCAGTCACTTCATTCATGGTTCCAATTAAATTACATACGTACATTGTTTTTTTAATGAAGTATTACTAATATATATAAATAATACAGTAAACTTATCATGACCCATTCAGAAACTACTGCAACCCCCAGTTTCTTTTTTTTTCCTTGTGGCACCTACGAAATCTGGCATGACTTTCTGGGGGAACGATATGGCTCACACTGAGAAATACAGACTTAATAGATTTTTTTTTAAATCACACAAATAATTTGCTGATATTCCATAACCCAAATGGAAGCCTGACAGCAACTTGACACAATCACCAATAAAAAGCAGTCAAAGAAACTAGAAAAGCAAGTAAGATGTTGACTTCACTGCAAAGGAGATCAAGTTTATAAATAGAGAATGCTGCAGGAGTTTGGTAAGACCACATATTTAGTTTTGGTCTCCTTAACTGAAATATAGACTTGTCTTGATGGCAAAGCAGGGAATATTTACTAGACATGTTACAGTGACACAGAGGCCCTGTGTAGTGAGACTGTCAGAAAGGACAGACAGATGACAGAGCAAAATTGCAGTCAATGGGATAAGTTGGAGACAGGGAACAAGATCAAAAAGGGTGACATACACAGGACTGAAAGTGTTATATTTCAACACAAGCAGCACAGGGAATGAGGTAGATGATCTTGTAGCACTGTTAAGAGATTGACAGGTATGACATGATGCAAGTTATATACCAGCCTCCAAACAGTAGCCAGGATGTGGGCTACGAATTACAACAAGAAATAGAAAATGCATGTCAAAAGGGCAACGTTACAATAGACATGGGGATTTCAAAATGCAGGTAGATTGGGAAAATCAGGTTGGTGCTGATTTTGGATTCCAAGAGAGAGAAGTGAGTGCAGGGGACATCACAGAAGTGAGTGCAGCTGCTATTACTAGAATTAAGGTTCTTGGGAAGCTGAAAGGTCTGAAGGAAGATAGGTCACCTGGACCAGATAGTGTACACCCCAGGATTCTGAAAGTGGTAGCTTATGAGATTGTGGAGACATTTGTAATGACCTTTCAAAAATCATTAGATTCTGGCATAGTTCCAGAGAAATGGAAAACTGCAAACATCGCTCCACTCTTCAAGATGGATGGGAGGCAGAAGAAAGGAAACTATAGGCCAGTTAGCCTGACCTCAGTGGTAGGGAAGATGTTGAAATCGACTATTAAGGATGACATTTCGGGGTACATGGTACGGGGAAAATCTAGCCTGACAAATCTGCTGGAATTCTTTGAAGAAATAATAAGCACAATAGACAAAGGAGAATCAGTGGACATTCTCAGAAGGCCTTCTGACAATTCTTTAGCAAGATGAGACCCCCACGGTATTAGGACCATAAGATATAGGAGCAGAATTAGGCATAGAGGGCTTAGGAGGCACAGTATGATGATCCTGTATCAGGATCAGGGCATAGGGTTGAAAACTGTTGCTTTTGTCAGACAGAGTCTGTCACCCTTCAAGTGAAACTACCCCACACACAAAATGGGCTGTGGTGGATAAGATGCCAAGTTTGAGGTGTGTATGGACAACAATCCATTGATTTGTATCCTGACCGCGGTGAAATTGGATGTCCCAGACCTTCAATGGTTGACAGTATTGTCTTCCTGTGATTTCAAGCCTGAAGTACTGGCCATGAACCCAGAACATTAATGTGGACACCTTGTCCCGAGGTGCTCATGAGGGATGGAAATGGGCAGAGAGTGGGACAGCGTTCCTCCAATGTGACAGTTTTCCATCACGGGAAAATCAGAGGCAAGGCAAGGGTAGGATTGAGCAGTGGATCATTTGGGAGCTTCTGGTTGTACCATTCCACAAGCTTACCCCTCTCAATACAAAGCAGTTGCCCAAGATGAGTCCAGGGGAAGTGGCCGCCACCTATTGCAAAAGGGGATATGGCTCAAGCTGAAAAGATGAAACACCCTGTCGTATTTCTATTGCTGAGAGAATGGCACAAACTGGAGTTGAGGAACCAGGTTCTATACAGGGTCACGTCTCCTCCAGGCAGGCCTCAGCATTCCCAGTTGGTTCTGCGTAAGAAGTATCAAGGGATTGTTTTGAAGTCACTTCATGATGATTCAGATCATTGGGGGTTTGACAAGACCTATGAATTGGTCAGATCAGTTCTACTGGCCCCGAATAAGCCTGAGGTTAATGAGTACTCAAGTCAACCATCTGATGTATTTGGAGGAAGATGCTGCCTACAGGGTGCGCTCCTTTATCCCATTTGCAGAGTGTGGGTCCACTTGATCTGGTATGTATACATTTCCTCTCCGTAGAGCCTGATTCCAGCAACACAGCAAACGTCTTGGTTATTACAGACTACTTCACAGATATGCTCAAGCTTTCCCTACAAAGGATCAGAGGGCATCCACCAAGGCCAAAGTGTTATGGGAAAAGAACTTCATTCATTATGGCCTACCCAGACAGATACGTAATGATCAGGGAAGGGATTTTGAGAGTAGGCTCATACACGAGTTACTGAGCATGTTTGGAGTCAAACAGCCAAGGACTATGCCTTATCACACTCAGGTTAATCCCTAGCCTGAGAGGTTCAACCAGACATTGCTAGACATGCTCGGGACCCTAGAGATCAGCAAGCAGAACAAATGGAGTCAACATATTGACCACCTGGTCCACTGCTAAAACTGTACACGGAATGAAGCTAATGAATACTTGCCATATTATTTGATGTTTGGACACGAAGCAAGATTGCCTGTTGACCTCTGTTTTGGGACTGACAGGGAAGATTTGCCACAGAAGACTGATCTGAAGTATATATCTGATATGAGGAGGGAATGAACTAGCGGAGGTCTCTGCTACCAAGCAGAATTAAGGAAGTAAGAGGAAATATGATCAGAAGGTTAGGTTCTCCCAAATGATGCCTGAAGACAGAGTTCTCACAAAGAATTTGGGGCTACCAGGGAAGCACAAGTTGGCTGACCACTGGGTGGCTATGCCTTATGTAGTGGACAGTTAGATGCCAAATGTACCAGTTTTCTGGGTGAAACCACAGGATGGGAATGAACCTGACAAGATTCTCCATCAGAACAACCTTTTACCTCTGGGACAAGAGGTATGTGTTGACCCAGAGCCTGACAAAGACCTTATGCCCAGTAAGAGAACTCTGCGGTGATGTGGGAGAACAGAAGGACAAGCAGTGGAAAGGGCTGGAAGGGACCCAACCACTGAATAGACTCAGAGGATGCAGAAATGAGGATATGCTGTACACTACCTTTTGCAAACTCCCCAAAAATTGACGAAGAGATTCCTAAACCTCCCCACGCTGATGTGGATGGAATGGGAGGGACTAGCAGTGAACCGTCAGATTTGCCGTTGGACAATGACAGGAGACTGTGCTCTAAAGTAACTGGGAATGAAGCCGAGCTCAGCCAAGTGACAAGGGGACCTGAATTGCCGGAAGGCACGAGTAATGGACAGGGGGAGGCCTCCTCACGTAGACAGGAAAGTTCCCAGGGAGTATCTGAAGCTGAAGAAGTAGATAATGGGACAAGGAGGACCCAGAGAGTCAGGAAACTCACTGATAGGCTGGCCTATGTCGCACCAGGGGAACAGTGTGTTGTGCCCATTACCCTAGTGAGATGTGTCACTACCATTTACAAATTGATTGGAGGTTCTGACTCACAAATTCCTTTGAAATAATTTATCATCCCCTTATTAATAACAGTTTTTAAAGTCATAAGGTCAGGACTATTTATGGTGGGGGGGGGAGTGTAACGCCTAGGTTCACAATTTTAGAAACATATATAGAAACATAGAAAACCTACAGCACAATGCATGCCCTTCGGCCCACAATGCTGTGTCAAACATGTACTTACTTTAGAAATTACCTGGGGTTACCCATAGCCCTCTACTTTTCTAAGCTCCATGTACCTATCCAGGAGTCTCTTAAAAGACCCTATCGTATACGCCTCCATCACCATCACCAGCAGCCCATTCCATGCTCTCACCACCCTCTGCATACACAAACTTAACCCTGACATCTCCCCTGTACCTACTCCCAAGCACCTTAAAACTGTGCTCTCTCGTGTTAGCCATTTCAGCCCTGGGAAAAAGCCTCTGACTATCCACACAATCAATACCTCTCATCATCTTATACACCTCTAGCAGGTCACCTCTCTTCTGTCACTCCTAGGAGAAAAGGCCAAGTTCATTTACCCTATTCTCATAAGGCATGCTCCCCAATGCAGGCAACATCCTTGTAAATCTCCGCTGCATCCTTTCTATAGTTTCCACATCCTTCCTGTAGCGAGGTGACCAGAACGGAGCACAGTACTCCAAATGGGGTCTGACCAGGGTCCTATAAAGCTGTAACATTACCTCTCAGCTCTTAAACTCAATCCCACGGTTAATGAAGGCCAATGTACCGTATGCCTCCTTAACCACACAGTCAACATGCGCAGCAGCTTTTAGTGTCCTATGGACTCAGACCCCAAGATCCCTCTCATTTTCCACACTACCAACAGTTTTACCATTAATACCATATTCTGCCATCATATTTGACCTACCAAAATGAACCACCTCACAGTTATCTGGGTTGAACTCCATCTGCCACTTCTCAGCCCAGTTTTGCATTCTATCAATGTTCCACTGAAACCTCTGACAGCCCTCCACACTATCCAGAACACCCCAAACCTTTGTGTCATCAGCAAATTTACCAACCCATCCCTCTATTTCCTCATCCAGGTCAATTATAAAGAGAAGGGTCATTTCAAAGAGAAGGGGTCCCAGATCCCTGAGGCACACTACTGGTCACTGAACTTCATGGAGAATATGACCCATCTACAACCACTCTTCGCCTTCTGTGGGCAAGCCAATTCTGGATCCACAAAGCAAGATCCCCTTGGATCCCATGCCTCCTTACTTTCTCAATAAGCCTTGCATGGGATACCTTATCAAATGCTCTGCTTAAGTCCATATACACTACATCTACTGTTCTACCTTCATCAATGTGTTTAGTCACATCCTCAAAAAAATTCATTCAGGCACATAAGGCATAAACAGCCTTTGACGAAGCTATGCTGACTATCCCTAATCATATTATGCCTCTCTAAATATTCATAAATCCTGCCTCTCAGGATCTTCTCCATTAACTTACCAACCACTGAAGTAAGAGTCACTGGCCTATATACTTCTGGGCTATCTCTACTCGTTTTTCTTGAACAAGGGAGCAACATCTGCAACCCTCCAATCCTCCAGAACCACCCTAATCCCCACCGATGATGCAAAGATCATTGCCAAAAGATAAGCAATCTCTTCCCTCGCCTCCCACAGTAGCCTGGGGTATATTTCATCTGGTTCCAGTGACTTATCCAACTTGATGCTTTCCAAAAGCTCCAGCACATCCTCTTTCTTAATGTCTACATGCTCAAGCTTTTCAGTCCACTGTAAGTCATCCCTACAAGGGGTCCTTTTCCATAGTGAATACTGAAGCAAAGTATTCATTAAGCATCTCCGCTATCTTCTCTGGTTCCATATACGCTTCTCCAATGTCACACTTGATTGGTCCTTTTCTCTCATGTCTTATTCTCTTGCTCTTCACATACTTGTAGAATGCCTTCGGGTTTTCCTTAATCCTGTCCACCAAGGCCTTCTCATGGCCCCTTCCGGCTCTCCTAATTTCATTCTTAAGCTCCTTCCTGCCAGCCTTATAATTTTCTAGATCTCTATCATTACCTAGTTTTTTTTTTAACATTTCCTAAGTTCTTCTTTTCTTTTTGACTAGATTTTCAACAGCCTTTGTACATCATGGTTCCTGTACCCTACCATCCTTTCCGTCTCATTGGAATGTACCTATGCACAACGTCACGCAAATATCCCCTGAACATTTGCCAAATTTCTGCCGTACATTTCCCTGAGAACACCTGTTCCCAATTTATGCTTCCAATTTCCTGCTTGACAGCTTCATTTTTCACCTTACTCCCATTAAACGCTTTCCTAACTTGTCTGTTCCTATCCCTCTCCAATGCTTGGTAAAGGAGATAGAATTATGATCACTTTCTCCAAAAGGCTCTCCCACTGAGAAACCTGACAAGCGACCAGGTTCACTTTCCAATACCAAATTAAGTGGAGCCTCTCCTCTTGTAGGCTTATCTACATATCGTGTCAGGATACCTTCCTGAACACTCCTAACAAACTCCACCCCATCTGAACCCCTTGCTCTAGGAAGATGCCAATCAATATTGAGGAAATTAAAATCTCCTACCATGACAACCCTGTTATTATTACACTTTTCCAGAATCTGTCTCCCTTTCTGCTCCTCGATGTCCCGGTTACCATTGAGTGGTCTATAAAAAACACCCAGAAGAGTTATTGACCCCTTCCTGTTCCAAACTTCCACCCAGGGAGACTCAGTAGATAATCCCTCCATGACTTCCTCCTATCTGCAGCCGTGACACTATCTCTGATCAGCAGTACCACTCCCCTACCTCTTTTCCCTCCCTCCCTGTCCTTTCTGAAACATCTAAAGTCGTCACTCTAAGTAACCACGACCTCTGACTGTTCACCTTCCCACTTCGGAATATCATGGACGCGATCAGAAACATCCTGGACCCTGGCACCTGGGAGACAATCTACCATCCGTGTTTCTTTCCTGTGTCCACAGTATCGTCTGTCTAACCCCCTAACTACAATATAGAGTCCCTTATCACTGCTGCCATCCTCTTCCTTTCCCTACACTTCTTAGCCACAGGGCCAGTCTCTATGTCTCACTGTTACTTTACCCAGGTAGGTCATTCCACCCAACAGTATTCAAACAGGAGTACTTATTGTTAAGAGGGACAGCCACAGGGGTACTTTCTAGTATCTGTCTCTTGCCCTTCCCTCTCCTGGCTGTTACCCAATTATCTGTCTCCCAAGGACCCGGTGTGACTACTTGCCTATAACTCCTCTCTATCACCTCTCCACTTACCCTAACCAAACGAAGGTCATCGAGCTGCATCTCCAGTTCCCTAACACATGGATCCCCAACCTTCTTTGCACTGCGGACCAGCCGACCGGTGGTTGGGGGGGTGTTAATCACGACCAGAATATAGATGATAAGTCAGCTAAGTCACTTATAAGTGGCTAATACACTCAATTTCATTTCTAAAAGGGTTTAGCTAACGAATTTAATATTAAACACACCGCACATATTTTCCCCATGTGAACATATAAAATCATTGCAATACACCAATATCACTGAATCAGTGGGAGTCCTGGGTTTGTTTCCCTGCAACAAGACGGTCCTATCGAGGGGTGATGGGAGACAGCGATACTCGAAGGGGTTCCTTATGTCCAGTCTATTCCGCAATTTAGATTTTGTTGCATTCATTTCAGAAAAGCCCGCTTCGCAGAGATATGATGTTGGAAATGGAAGCCACGTTTTTAGTGCTTTCGTGGCTATCTCAGGATATTCAGCCTTGACTTTGATCCAGAATGCCGGCAGAGATGTTATGTCAAACATACTTTTCAGCCCACTGTCATTTGCAAGCTCGAGGAGTTGATCTTCTTCCCGCGCTGACATGGATGACGCGTACATAATGACCTCGCTTGCGTTCAAGTTTCAACAGTGGACGTGACAAGGAATGAGGAAAGGTGCAGCCGGCTCATTATCGTTTCATATCGCCAAATCATATTGTTTCCTTGTAGCCTGGTAGCACATGCTTTGTGGCCCGGTGGTTGGTGACCACTGCCCCAACACGGTCCCTAAGAAGCTGCAGCTCGGGGGCGTCACGTGATGACGTGGGATTGAGACGTGTAAATCCAGCTCTCCCGCAACAAATCAGCAAAGTACCGTTTAAACAAAACAAAGTTAATAAATATTTTCTGAAAACTATTTATAAACTTTGCAAGACTACTTTACGATATGCCTCCTAAACCGCAACAAAAGAAGTCTGCTGTTGCGAAGCAGCAGGGCCTACTGCAACGATGGAGCCTCGGAATCAGGTTGGATCTCCTTCGGTAGAACAGGGAGCAATGGCGGTGGTAGCGGTTTCTCCAAAGAAAATGCCGGAAATGCGCATGCGCAAAGTAGAGCGCATGCGCAAATCAACACAACGCAAACTACAAGAACCGACAGCCACTGCAATTGAAAATGACTCACAGTCAGAATTGGATTCTGCAGAGAACACAGATGAAGAAGAGGAGGAAGAATTGGAAGCGATTGGAAGTAAAGGAGATGATAGAGACATAAGAGAGGCTATATTGCAATTAACGGCTGAACTAAGAAAAGTAAGAGAAGAGCTTAGAGATACGAAGATGTGCTATAATAAAGTTATGGAAAGACAGAACAAAATGGATAAGAAGCTTCAGAAGATGGAAAGAGCAATGGGGCATATGAATGATAGAGTGGAAAAAACAGAAAATGATCTGCTTGTCTGGAACTCAGAAAGAAATCAACTCTTGGAGAAAGTGGACATGTTGGAAAATTTCAGTAGACGTAATAATATTAAAATTGTTGGTCTTAAAGAAGGTACGGAGGGAGAAAAACCAATAGAATTTTTTCAAAGATGGATCCCGGAAGTTTTGCAAATGGAAGAGGAGGTTCGACCAATTGAAATTGAGCGGGCACATAGAGCTCTAAGACCAAAACCAAAAGATGACCAATATCCACGATCAATTTCAATAAAATTCTTAAGATTTCAAGACAAGGAAAGGATTCTACAGGCAGCTGCTCGAGCTGCCAAGGATAGAAAAGGGCCATTGATGATTCAAGGGATCAAAGTTTTTTTCTACCCTGATATAAGCTATGAACTTTTGAAGAGAAGGAAGAAATTTAATCCAGTGAAAAAAACCCTATGGGATCACGGTTATCAATTTATATTGCGTTACCTGCAACCTTGAAGATTTTTTTGCCTGGTGGAGAAAAAAGATTTTTTGATGACTACCAGAAAGCGGAGCAGTTTGTGCGAGATTCTCTGAATACTCACCAGATACAAGAAAAAATCCAGGGGAGCGAGATAGATTGAAGATGAAGATTGGGTCAAAGAATGGACTTGTTGGATTTTTGAAGGTGGATGAATGTATAAATATATTATTAATTATACGAGGGGGGTAAGAAAGGTTAAAATTGGAGGAATATTAGTTGGGAATAGTAACACTAATTTTGTCTATATATATATATAAAACTTTTTTTGTTGCGGGGGAGCTGGAAGAAGCACTGACCAATTGCTACGCTAATCATGTGTGCAAGCGTGGCTTTTGCCACGACCCGTAAAATGGAGGGGGGTAGTGTTGTGTATCTTTTCATTCACAACTTTAGTGGGGGGATATTTTGTTTTTTCTTTTTTTGTATTCTTTCTATCTTTTTTTTTGCCTGGAAGGTTGGGAGGGAAACACATAGCAACATGGTGAAGTTTAAAGAGATTCCCCAAGGAACTATGAGAGTTGAGAAGATAACTAATGTTTTAGATTGGAGTAACTTTGTTAAGAATAATGACTAATTTATTGAATTTTTTGAGTTTTAATGTTAATGGGCTTAATGGACCAGTGAAAAGAAAAAGAATCTTAACACATATTAAAAAAATGAAGATAGATTTAGCTTTTTTACAGGAAACGCACCTAACAGAAACAGAGCATCAGAAACTAAAGAGAGATTGGGTGGGTAGTGTTGTTGCAGCTTCATTTAATTCAAAAGTGAGGGGAGTAGCAATTTTGATCAATAAAACGTTACCAATTAGAATACAAAATGTAATAACTGATTCTGCGGGGAGATATGTGATTATACATTGTCAACTTTTTTCTGATTTATGGACTTTTATGAATATTTATGCACCAAACGAAAATGATGCAAATTCATACAAGAAGCTTTTTTGAATTTGGCGGATGCACATGAAAAAATATTAATTGGAGGAGACTTTAGTTTTTGCTTAGACCCAGTCTTAGATAGATCAACCAAGGTTGTTATAAAATCGAAGGTAGTAAATTTAACTTTATCATTGATGAAAGATTTAAATTTGATTGATATATGGAGAAGAATCAATCCTAAAGAAAGAGACTATTCGTTCTATTCCCATAGACATAAAACTTACTCAAGGATAGATTTTTTTCTATTATCAATGCATATTCAACACAGAGTGAAAAATATGGAATATAAAGCAAGAATATTATCAGATCATTCTCCTTTATTAATGACAATAATAATGGCTGATAAGGAAGAAGTGGCTTATAGATGGAGATTTAATTCAACATTATTAAAACGTCAAGATTTTTGTGATTTTATGAAAAAGCAGATTCAATTTTTTTTGGATACAAATTTTCATTCAGTGGATGATAAATTTATATTATGGGATGCGATGAAAGCATATCTTAGGGGCCAGATAATAAGTTATACGTCTAAAATTAAGGAAGAATATATGGCAGAACTAGATCAATTGGAAAAAGAGATTACAAAATTAGAAAAAGAATCTCAAAGATATATGTCAGAAGAAAAACGAAGACAACTTGTCACCAAGAAGTTACAATATAATACGCTTCAGATATATAGAATGGAAAAAGCAATTATAAGAACTAAACAAAGGTATTATGAGTTAGGTGAAAGAGCACATAAAATTCTTGCCTGGCAGTTGAAAACAGAACAAGCTTCCAAAACAATAAATGCAATTAGAACAAGGGCAAATAAAATATCTTATAAACCTCTTGAAATAAATGAAACCTTTAAAAATTTCTATTCTGAATTATATCAATGAGAATCTCAAAATGATGTTAATGAGATAGAAAGGTTTTTATCACAAGTATCTCTTCCAAAATTGAATTTGGAAGAACAGAAGGGATTAGATATGCCTTTTACATTAAAAGAAGTTGAAGAAGCTTTAGGATCACTCCAAAGTAATAAATCTCCAGGAGAAGATGGTTTTCCACCTGAATTTTATAAAAAATTTAAAGATTTATTATTTCCTCTCTTTATGGAACTAATACGTCAAGCAGAAAAAATACATAAACTTCCAGAATCTTCTTCTACAGCGATTGTAATAGTATTGCCAAAAAAAGAGAGATCCTATGAAACCAACATCATACAGGCCTATTTCTTTATTGAATACGGATTATAAAATAATAGCAAAAATTTTATCGAGTAGATTATCTAAATATTTACCAAAATTAATACATATGGATCAAACAGGATTTATTAAAAATAGACAATTGGCAGATAATGTAACCCGGCTACTCAGTATAATTCATTTGGTACAAAAAAGGGACGAGAAGCGTATAGTAGTAGCCTTGGATGCAGAAAAAGCATTTGATAGATTAGAATGGGATTTTTTATTTAAAGTATTAGAAAAATATGGGTTAGGAACATCTTTTATAAATTGAATTAAAACTTTAAATACTAACCCTAAGGCTAAAGTAGTGACAAACTCTCAAATTTCAACACCATTCCAGTTAAAAAGGTCAACTAGACAAGGTTGTCCATTATCACCTGCTTTATTTGTACTGGCGATAGAGCCATTAGCAGAACTAATCAGAATTGATCCAGATATTATGGGTTTTAGCGTTAATCAGGAGGAATATAAAATTAATCTTTTTGCCAATGATGTTTTGATCTACTTAACAAACCCACAATATTCATTACATAAATTATCTTCTAGATTGGATGAATATGGGAAGGTATCAGGTTACAAAATAAATTGGGATAAAAGTGAAATTTTACCTCTTACTAAAGGAGACTATAGTCAATGTCGATTAGTAACCCAATTTAGATGGCCGGTAAATGGTGTAAAGTATTTAGGTATAAAACTTGATAATGATGTAAAGAATTTATATAAATTTAATTATTTACCACTATTGAAAAAAATTCAAGAAGATTTTGACAAATGGATGATACTACCAATAACATTAGTAGGTAGAGTCAATGTTGTAAAAATGAATATATTTCTGAGATTACAGTATTTGTTTCAAACATTACCAATACAATTGCCACAGAAATTTTTTCAAGAGTTAAATAAATGTGTGAGAAAATTTCTTTGGAAAGGTAAAATGTCAAGAATATCATTGGAAAAATTGACATGTAAGTTTGGGTTAGGAGGGTTACAACTTCCAAACTTTAAAAACTATTATAAAGCAAATCAACTTAGATTTATTGCATCTTTCTTCGATGATCGAAAACCAGCATGGATTAAAATAGAATTAGACAAGATAGGAGAAAATAGACCTGAAGATTTTATATATAAATGGGAATCTAAATGGATACGGGAAAAGAAAGAATCTCCTATATTAACACATTTGATTGATCTATGGAATAAGATAAATGTTGATAATGAAACACAGAAATCTCTATTAGCAAGGAGACCTTTGTTCCAAAACAGACTTATTCCTTTTACAATGGACAATCAACTTTTATGTAATTGATACCAAAAAGGGATTAAATTTATAGGAGATTGTTTTGAACGAGGTATATTGATGTCATTTGAACAATTAAAGGATAAATATAAAATACCAAATAATACTTTCTTTTGTTACTTTCAATTAAGGGCTTACTTAAAAGGTAAGCTGGGTCAAACAATGTTTTTGCCAAAACCTAATGAAATTGAAATTTTAATTCAAAAAGGGAAAATTAAAAAACTTATTTCTTGTATGTATAATTTGATTCAAGAACAGACAATTAAACAAGGAACCCATAAGTCAAAGCAAAAATGGGAAACAGATCTGAATATTAACATTGATGAAACAAATTGGTCAAGACTCTGTCTTGACAGTATGACAAATACAATAAATGTTCGACTTAGATTAGTACAATATAATTTTTTACACCAATTATATATTATACCACAAAAAATAAATAGATTAAATTCAAATCTATCCGATAAATGCTTTCGCTGTAATCAAGAAATTGGTACTTTTTTACATTCTACTTGGTCTTGTTTTAAAATTCAACCCTTTTGCATAAATTTAAGAGTCTTATTGGAACAAATTACTGGAACTCAACTTCCACATATCCCTGTATTATTTCTATTAGGTGATATTGAAGGGATAAAACCGAAACTGAAATTGAATAAATATCAGAAAGAATTTATAAAAATTGCATTGGCAGTAGCTAACAAGACTATAGCAGTTACTTGGAAATCTGATTCGTATTTAAGTATGGATCGTTGGAATAATGAAATGGCTAGTTCTATTCCACTCGAAAAAATTACTTATAATTTAAGAGATAAATATGTAACATTTCTGAATATTTGGCGCCCTTATTTACAAAAGATAGGATGGCATATTTAAGTGCTCCGATAAAGATCTTGGTCCCTTGGGGAAAGTAACAAATAATTATACCAAATTTATTTTGAATCCCATGGAGCATGTGGAAACCTTCCAATACCCAGGTGGCTCTTTCTTTTTTCCTCTTTTCTTTCTTCTTAGGTAGGACTATATATGGGGGGGGGGAGAGGGTTAAGGGGAGGGGGGATGGTAGATTTTATCTTTTCATGTATTCTTTTTGAAAACTCAATAAAAATTATATTACAAAAAAAAAGAAGCTGCAGCTCGACACACCCGGCGCAGATGTGCCATCTGGGAGGCCATATTTTACTGTTATGCTGTAGATATTTCATTATAGCAGTTCTGTAAAAGCAGTCAGTTTTGCTTTCAGCCTGTTTGGGTTACCACTGAAAATAAGGGATGCTTAGGAATGTTTGTCATCCAATTTGGATAGTAGATCTGGGAGAAGGTCCCAGAGAACGCAGGGGGGAGAGGTTTTGTGACAAGCATGGTCTTTGTCTTTGCTCGGGGGGGGGGGAGAAGATGAAGAGAGCAGACGCTGGAGAGGACCAGTCATGGGACACGATCCAGTGGGAAACACGATTCGGTGGAGTCAAAGTGTGGGAGTTTGCCCAGGATCAGTGAATATGGCTTTTGGAAGATTTAAGCTCCAACCTGTGCACATTTGACTGTTTAACTATAATGGGCCCTTTTTGTTTTTTTTCTTTCTTTTCTTTACTAACCCTTTAGTTAACTTCACAAATATACTCCTTTATAATTGTATGCAGTGTGTTATCTTTACTTTCTGCTGACAGGTTGTCACAGGGGAGAAAATCACACAGCATTCACACAAACCGGGGCTTGGGTGGGCAAGACTTCTAATTCCCAGATTTAGCAGGACTGGAATTATATATACCCTAGACATACAAAGCCAGAGAAACATGGGTTTTCTCTGCACTGAGTCCTGCGGCCGTTAGCGAAAGGCTTATGAGCCATTCCTAGAGAAGCCCAGGAAAGAGGATTCAGACTTATCGTGTGAGGAGCGTTAGATGGTTCTAGACCTGTACTTACCGGCATTTAGAAGAATGAGGAGGGACCTAAAAAAAAATCTTCACTGCAGACTGCAAATTTTAATAATAATCACATATTCAGAGTTCAGCATTCCAAGAGTCAACCAATTGTGCAATTTATCAAGAAATACCAAAGTTCCCATACTAAAGCACCTGTCTCAGAAATCTGCTGATTTTTGAAGATGTAACTCTGAAATAGACAATAGACAATAGGTGCAGGAGTAGGCCATTAAGCCCTTTGAGCCAGCACCGCCATTCACTGTGATCATGGCTGATCATCCACAATCAGTATCCAGTTCCTGCCTTATCCCCACAACCTTTGATTTCGCTATCTTTAAGAGCTCTATCCATCTCTTTCTTGAAAGCATCCAGAGACTTGGCCTCCACAGCCTTCTGGGGCAGAGCATTCCACATATCCACCACTCTCTGGGTGAAGAAGTTTTTCCTCAACTCCGTTCTAAATGGCCTACCCCTTATTCTTAAACTGTGGCCTCTGGTTCTGGACTCACCCATCAGTGGGAACATACTTCCTGCCTTCAGTGTGTCCAATCCCTTAATAATCTTATGTGTTTCAATAAGATCCCCTCTCAACCTTCTAAATTCCAGAGTATACAAGCCCAGTCACTCCAATCTTTCGACATATGACAGTCCCACCATCCCGGGAATTAATCTTGTGAACCTATGCTGCACTCCCTCAATAGCAAGAATGTCCTTCCTCAAATTTGGAGACCACAGCTGCACACAGTACTCCAGGTGTGGTCTCACCAGGGCCCTGTACAGCTGCAGAAGGACTTCTTTGCTCTTGTACTCAATTCCCCTTGTTATGCAGGCCAGCATGCCATTAGCTTTCTTCACAGCCTGCTGTACTTGCATGCTTGTTTTCAGTGGCTGACGTACAAGAACACCAAGATCTTGTTGTACTTCCCCTTTTCCTAACTTCTCCATTTAGATAATAATCTGCCTTCCTGTTCTTACCACCAAAGTGGATAACCTCACATTTATCCACATTAAACTGCATCTGCCATCTCACCAAGCCTGTCCAAGTCACCCTGCATTCTCATAACATCCACCTCACATTTCACACTGCCACCCAGCTTTGTGTCATCGGCAAATTTGCTAATGTTACTTTCAATTCCCTCATCTAAATCATTAATATATATTGTAAACAGCTGCAGTCCCAGCACTGAACCCTGCGGTACCCAACTGGTCACCGCCTGCCATTCCGAAAGGGACCCATTAATCGCTACTCTTTGTTTTCTGTCAGCCAGCCAATTTTCAATCCATGTCAGTACTCTGCCCCCAATACCATGTGCCCTAATTTTGCCCACTAATCTCCTATGTGGGACTTTATCAAAGGCTTTCTGAAAGTCCAAGTACACGACATCCACTGGCTCTCCCTTGTCCATTTTCATAGTTACATCCTCAAAAAATTCCAGAAGATTAGTCAAGCACGATTTCCCCTTCGTAAATCCATGCTGACTCGGACCGATCCTGTTTCTGCTATCCAGATGTGTCATAATTTCATCTTTTATAATTGACTCCAGCTTCTTTCCCACCACCGACGTTAGGCTAACCAGTCTATAATTCCCTGTTTTCTCTCTTCCTCCCTTCTTGAAGAGAGGGACAACATTAGCCACCCTCCAAGCCACAGGAACTGATCATGAATCTATAGAACATTGGAAAATGATTACCAATGCATCCACGATTTCTAAAGCCACCTCCTTAAGTATCCTGGGATGCAGACCATCAGGTCCCGGGGACTTATCAGCCATCAGACCCAACAGTCTATCCAACACCATTTCCTGCCTAATATAAATTTCCTTCAGTTCATCCATTACCCTAGGTCCTTTGGCCACTATTATATCTGGGAGATTGTTCGTGTCTTCCCTAATGAAGACAGATCCAAAGTATCTGTTCAACTCGTCTGCCATTTTCTTGTTCCCCGTAAGAAATTCACCCGCTTCTGGCTTCAAGGGCCCAATTTTGGTCTTAACTATTTTTTTTCCTTTTCACATACCTAAAGAAGCTTTGACTATCCTCCTTTATATTCTTGGCTAGTTTACCTTCGTACCTCATTTTTTCTCCACGTATTGCCTTTTTAGTTACCTCCTGTTGCTCTTTAAAAGTTTCCCAATCCTCCGGCTTCCCACTCGTCTTTGCTATGTTATACTTCTCTTTTATTTTTATACTGTCCATTACTTCCCTTGTCAGCCACGGCCTCCCCTTACTCCCCTTAGGATCTTTCTTCCTCTTTGGAACAAACTGATCCTGCACCTTCCGCATTATTCCCAGAAATACTTGCCATTGCTGTTCCACTGTCATCCCTGCTAGGGTATTGTTCCATTGAACTTTGGCCAGCTTCTCCCTCAAAGCACCATAGTTCCCTTTGTTCAACTGTAATACTGACACCTCTGAGTTTCCCTTCTCCCTCTCAAATTGTAGATTTAAAACTTAAAATATTATGGTCACTACCTCCTAATGGCTCCTTTACCTCGAGGTCCCTGATCAAATCCAGTTCATTGCACAACACTAAATCTAGAATTGCGTTCTCTCCGGTAGGCTCCAGTACAAGCTGTTCTAAGAATCCATCTCGGAGGGACTCCACAAACTCCCTTTCTTGGGGTCCAGTACCAACCTGATTCCTCCAGTCTACCTGCATGTTGAAATCTCCCCATAACAACTGTAGCATTACCTTTGCAACATGCCAATTTTAACTCTTGATTCAACTTACACCCTACCTCCAGACTACTGTTTGGGGGCCTGTAGATAACTCCCATTAGGGTCTTTCTACCCTTAGAATTTCTCAGTTCTATCCATAATGACTCTACGTCTCCTGATTCTATGTCCCCCCTCGCAAGGGACTGAATATTATTCCTCACCAACAGAGCCACCCCACCCCCTCTGCCCACCTGTCTGTCCTTTCGACAGGACGATAAAGCCAGTGAAAGGACTCTGGGAGCATGAGTCAGTGGAATGAGCAGTAGGAAATGAATTTAAGTAGCTCTTGGTGATTGCCAAGATGGGTAGCTACAAACGTTGATAAAGGGTACTTCAACTCAAGAGCAATGGAGGAAATTTTTGAATGGATCCAAAAGAAGTCAATAAAGATCTTACCAAGTAGTTTCCATCAGTATTCACCAAGGAGGAAG
This sequence comes from Mobula hypostoma, assembly GCF_963921235.1. Classification (NCBI taxonomy): domain Eukaryota; kingdom Metazoa; phylum Chordata; class Chondrichthyes; order Myliobatiformes; family Myliobatidae; genus Mobula; species Mobula hypostoma. The sequence continues at coordinate 105,154,574 of NC_086098.1, read as the reverse complement.
ACAGAAGATGGTGATATTCAAGAGCATGCCAATATTACGGACAAGGATGTTTATGTGCGCAAGTTCCCAGGGCCTGAGAAGATATATCCCAGGATACTAAGGGAAGTAAAGGAGGAGATTGCTTTGTTTTAGAAGGACAACAAGGACTAACCAGGAACATATAAGCCAGCCAACCTTACATCAGTGGCAGAGAAACTATTGGAGAAGGTTTCTAGGGACTAGAATTGGAAAAGGAAAATTCTGAAAAGTGGAGACTTTGTTCAGGGGTGGTCCTGTTTTACAAATTTGATTTGAGTTTTTTGAGAAAGTGACAAAGATGACTGATGAGGATATTGTCTACATAGACTTAAATAAAGCATTTGAAAAAGTCCCTCATGGGAGGCTGATCCAAAAGGCACATGGAATCCATGATAAGTAGATCCAAAACTAGCTTGGACAGCATGTAGTGGCTGTGAGTGTTTTTAAGACTGCAAAAATCTGTTGGGGGGGGGGAGGCAGGAGGGGAAGGGAACCTCAATTGTTGATTACATATATTATTGATTTGGATTAAAAATTTAGGTGGTCTGATTAGTAAGTTGGCAGCTGACATAAAAGTTGATGGAGATATGGATAATGATAAAGGTGCCAATTGATAGAATGAGATATAGTTTAGTCGGAAAGCTAGGTAGAGAAATGGCAGATGGAGTTTAATCCTGATAAGTAGAAGGACTTGTACTTTGGGAGGTCAAATGCAAGAGAAAAGTATACAGTAAATGGCAGGATGATTGGGAGCATTGAGATACAGAGAGATCTTAGGGTGCAAAACTCGCTAGCTCTAAAATGTTTAAATAATAGACAAAATTTGTCTTTCTTTTATTTCTTTCTGCAGCCTAACTTCTCTCAGAACGGTTGACAACAACCTGATCTGGTCTTTAAAACTACATAAGATTTTGTGATTCTACTGATTTTTGATTTACAACAAAGATCAAATCAAGATAATCAACAAAAAAAATCATATAGGGAGTTCAGAACTAATTCCTTTATCCAAAATATTCTTGAGAATGTGGAATTGCGCAGGAAATTGTTGAAGTGAATAGTGTGGAAAGATTTAAGGGAAGGTCAGATAAATATGAGATTAAGACAATAGAGGATTAACGTAATATAGTTTAAGTGTGGTTCCCCAATGGTTGGGAAAAAGTTCCGTAATTTAGCAGTGCCTGCAAGTGGTTTACCTCTGGCGTATATTCTATGGAATTTATAACTACATGCAAAATAATTTTGCTTCAATCATTCACAATTCCTTAACACACTCAGTACCTGCCTTCTGGTTTTCCACCATTAACAATGAAGTTTAGAATGACACACTGGCTTTGCCTTTGCGGATTGTAACTCATCAATAGTGGACTTAATCCATTGTTGTTGAACGGTCAAAAGAAAAATGATGTTCAAATATTAAACAACTGCTTTCAACTACTTGCCTTCCATGCAGTCTTACATATACTAAATAAAACCTTTTGCAGTCCAACATCATCAGATAAAAATTAGCATCTCCCCACTCTTGTAACATTAAAATTATGCTGTGTATAATGCAGTCTCAGCTTCAAGTCTCCTACTTGATCAAAACAGAATAAATTGTTAGGCTTGGAATTAATAAAAAAAATGACAGCAAAGAGGAAGCAGCCAGGCAGACAGAGAGGCAGCACCAAGACCAATGTAGGGCAGCAACATGGAGAAACCTGACCGATGACAGCCGTCCTAGCAGATTACTGAACTACTTTCAATGCAGTATCTCTTATACACTGTTCATAATGCAGTTTCCTTTAGATCAACGAAATGGGTGACAGGCATGCAGAACTCACTTCATTCAATCCTCTCCTGACCCAGAATTTCTGATCATTTGTCACTTCAATTTTCTATTGCATTCGCTGTCCTTGTACTTCAACAAAGTTGTAATGAAGCTCAACATAAGCTCAGAACTCTACTGGGTAGCAAACAGAATGCAGCAGTCCTTTGGAACATATCTAAGAGAGATCAGCTAATAAGGCTACATAGGTAGAACTCAGAGATAAGAATGGGGCAATCACTTTAATGGTGTTGTGCTAAAGGCAACCCAACAAACAGCAGGAATTAGATCAGATATGGAGGCAGATTGCAGAAGCTGTAAAAGCAAAAGAATTGTAAGAAGAGGGGATAGGGATTGAATTGGTACAGAGGGCATATACGTGTAGACGAATTTGTAAATTGCATTCCAACAAGCTTTTTCAAAACTGTTTATAAAAAGTACTTCTGCAAAGCTTCTTAATGCCCCTCATGTTACTGCTATACCTCTTAAACAACTCAAGAATTGATACGCCAGAAAACTACCAACCATGGATCGGAAGTGAACAATCCTCTCGGATGAGTGGCGAAACATCTTCAAGACAACACAGCAAGTCCAGTTGCCTTGATATACAATGACCTAAATGACCAAGAGCTTTCATAGGCATACAGGCGGATGAGTAATACATCGTGGTAAGAAAGTTATTGGAGAAGTTTCAGAGGGATACGAGGCATGTTCATTTGGAAAGCCAGAGTGACAGGGAGAAGCAACTACGGTTTTGTGCAATGGAAATTGTGTCTCACTAATGTGACTGAGTTTTTTGAGGATCTAACTGAAAAGATTGATGAAGGCAGGGTAGTAGATATTGCTATAGGGACTTCAGTAACATGTCTGATAAGGTCCCATATGGTAGGCTGGTCAAAAATGATAAGACACATTGGATCCAAGGCATGTTCCCCACCACCACTCTCCAACCCCGGGCCTCTCAGGCTCATCACCTCCTGGATCCTCAAAGACTCCATCTTCCTCCTATCCTAAACAACTTAACCCTCATCTCCTCTCTGATGTCATCAAATCTCCTCCCCGCACCCTGATCCCAGCATTGTCTTCACCATTCCTTCCAAACTTCTGCTCTCTGTGGTGGAACATTTCGTCCTCAACAAGGGCTTTACCTTTGCCCCCTTCGCCCACACCTCAGCAAGCTCCACACCAACCACAATGCCAAACAGTTGCCTCCATCTCCATCACTTCTTTGGCAAGAATTTCCCCACCCTGCACTGCTGACCCTTTCTCCATCTTCAACCCTTCTCCTCTCCTCGGACATAACGCTCTGGCTCGCTGCCTGCTTTAGATCTTTTCATCTCTAGCTGTCAACAAGACATCAACCGACTAACCAGGCAATGACACAGCCAGTCAAGATACTCTCGATGGTGCCCCTGTAGAAAATCCTGAGGATCTGGGGAATCAAGCTGAACTTCTTCAGTCATCTGAGGTGAAAGAGGTGTTGTTATGCTTTTTCTCACCACACAGCCAGTATGTACAGTCCAGGTAAAATCCTCAGTGATGTGTATACCACAGAACTTGGAACTACTCAGCATCTCAACTACAGTCCCATTGATGTCAAAAGGGACTAGCCTGTCTCTGCTCCTCCTGTAATCCATGATCAACTCCTTCATGTTTTTTTTAAACACTGAGGGGAGGTTGTTTTCTTGGCACCACTATGTCAGGGCCTTGACTTCTCCTCTGCAGGCTGTCTCATTATTGTTGAAAATAAGGCTTATCAATGTCACATTATCTGTAAATTTTATCAGCAGATTGGAGCTGTACACAGGCGTGGGTGTATAGTGAGTAGAGGAGGGGGCTCAAGACACAGCTCTGCAAGGCTCCTGTGTCGAGGGTCAGAGGAGCAGAGGTGAGGTAGCCTACCCTTACCACCTGCCAGCAATCTGTTAAGAAAGTCCATGATCCAGCTACACAAGACGAGGTGCAGCCCGAAGTCTCTGAGCTTCTTGTTGAGCCTGGGGGGAATTATGGTGTTGAATGCTGAACTGTAGTCCAAGAATAACATAAGCATCCTTCTTCCCCAGGTGAGTCAGGTTGGTATATAGTGCTGTGGCTATGGCATCAACTGATGATTAGTTGTGTCAGTAAGTGAATTGTAGGGGTCCAGTGTGGGTGGTAGCATTCTACAGATAATAGTCCTTCACCAACCTCTCAAAGCATCTGCTTATGATTGAGGTGACTGCAACAGGACGCTAGTCGTTCAGACATGTTACCTTGGTCTTCTTTGGTACCTCTCTCTGTGAAAAAATCCTACCTCTGTCATCCCCCCTACACTTCCATCCAATCACCTCAGAAGTATGTCCTCTTATATTAACCACTGTCACCCTTGGAAAAGGGCATTGGCTACCCACTCTATCTAGGACTCTTAACATCTTATATACCCCTATCAAGTCTCCTCTCATCCTTCCTTCACTTCAAATACTAAAGCTCCAGCTCACCCAATCCTTCCTCATCAGACTTGTTCTCTAGTCCAGGCCTTACCCTGGTATATCTTTTCTGCACTCTCTGAAGCTTCCACATCTTTCCTATAATAAGGTGACTCAGAACTGAACAATACAAGTAGTCTTACCAAAGTTTTATATAGCAACAGCATTACCTTGTGGCTCTTCAACTCTATCCCCCAACTAATGAAGGCCAACATAGCATATGCCTTCTTACCCTATCAACTTACACAGCAGTTCTGAGAGATATGTGGAAACAGACCCCAAGATATCTCTGTTCCTCCACACTGCCAAGGATCCTGCCATTAACTTTGTACTCTGCTATCAAGTTCAACCTTCCAAAGTATATTAATAATTTTCCAGATTGAACTTCATCTGCCACTTCTCAAAGTAGCTCTGAATCTTATCAATATCCCATTGTAACCCACAACAGCCTTCCACACTATCTACAACACCACCAACTTTCGTGTCATCTGCAAACTTACCACCCCACCCTTCCTCTTCCTCATCCATCATTGATAAAAATCACAAAGACCAGGGGTCCCAGAACAGATCCATGCAGACCATCACTAGTCACAGAACTTCAGGCAGAACATGCTCTACTACCACCCTTTGCCTTCTGTGGCAAGCCATTTCAAAATCCAAGCAACCAAGGTTCCCTGAATCCCATGTCTCCTAACTTTCTGAATGAGCCTACATGGGGATCTTGCTGAATGCCTTGCTGAAATCCATATCCATCACATCCACCACTCTGTCTTCGTCAATTTGTTTTCCCACATCCTTGAAATAGTTAAACAGGCTCATGAGATATGATCTTCCCCTCACAAAGCCACACTATCACTAATCAGACAATGTTTCTCCAGTCATAAATTCCATCTCTAAGAGTCCTCTCCAATGGTTTGCCCACCACTGATGTAAGGCTCACTGGTCTACAATTCCCAAGATTATCACTAATGCCTTTCTTAAATCCATATCCTCCAATCTTTTGGTATTACTCCTGTGGCCAGAGAGGACACAAACATCATTGGCAAAAGCGCAGCAATCTCTTTCCTTGCTTCCCATAGTACCCTGGGGTATATCCCATCCAGCCAGAGTACTTATCTACCCCAATATTTTTCAAAACTTTCAACACCACCTTTTTCTTAACCTTGGCATGTTCCAGCATATTAACCTGTTCTACACTGACCTCACATTTGTCAAGGTCCCTCTCACTGGTGAATATTGAAGCAAAGTATTAATTAAATCACTTCCCCACTCCACCAGTCCATCTCCCCAGCTCTAACCAACTCATTTTCACCATGGATATCCAGTCTCTTGGCACATCCATCCCTCATCAGTAAGTCCTCCATGAACTCTATTTCTTCCTTGAAACAGACACAATTAGTTCTCCTCCACCACCATCCTCTTCTGTCTGGCAGAATTGGGCAGAAGGTACAAAAAAGGCTCAAAAAAGGTTCAAAGGTTAATCGTATTGTCAAAATATGCATGTACAATACAACTGTGATATTCATTCTCAGATAGCCATTAAAAAAAAACTAAGAGCATGCACCACTAGGCTCAAGGACAGTTTCTATCACACTTCAAACTTCTCCTCTCTCACTTTAAATTTATGCCTTCTAGTACTTGAAATTTCTGCTTGGGAAAAAGACTCTGACTGTATATCCTATCCATGGCTCTCATAATTTTATAAACTTCTATCAGGTTTATCCTCAGCCTCCGACACTCCAAAGAAAACAACCCAAAATGATCTAACCTCTCCTTATTATTGATACTCTCTAATGCAGCCAATATACTGATGATGCCGGAAACCTGGATCAACACACAAGATGCCAATTGAACTCAGGATCGGGTATTATATCTGGAGGAAATTGAACTATGGATGCTTCAGGCTGACACTCCTCATCAGAATTCTTTCCACATCTTAGACTCAATGCTCCTGCTGGTGAAAGTAATGATCAAAATTTTTTACCAAATTCCCATCTAACAGTGGTAACTTTTCATCGTCTTGTTTATTCCAATAATAAAACACATGATATCGCCCTGATGAAATACAGTTAGTAAAAGCATATTCTTGGAAATTGTTCACAAAGAAAATAAAAAACTTACCATATTTGTCCCGGAGTCCAACTGTACAGCGGAAAACTCCTCCAAAGGCTACATCCTCTCCAAAAATCACTGTAAGAGAAATAAGAACTTTGTAAATTCACATAGTTCAACAAATAAAATAAAGCAGTAAAGGATAAATATAAAAGCAAATTGCAAAAACAGGACACCTGAAAATAATGGAATAAACAAAGCACCTGGTTTACCTCTCCTAATCAAATTGGTAGCCTATTTCAAATGAATGAGGCTGTGGCTGACATAAAGCTCAGAGGGCAAATATAAAGTACATCTGATCCTTCACCTCAATACAATCATTAACTATCCCTGAAAAATGTAGGCAGAAATCCTGACATGCTAACATACAAACGGCTACTAGCCACTGCTCCATATAGTACTACTTGCCTGCCATCTGCATGATCACAGCCCATTAGTCCCATTCCATCAGAATCTTTGACCCAGGTCTGCAAGAAGACATTGTTGAAAACAGAAAGCAAAGACTACCACAATAAAGGAGAAACATTCATTCTAAAGCACGCATTAGGAAAGCCCACATGATTCCAATGGAAAAAAACTCCTGAACAAGAGACACTTAAAGAACAGAGTGCATAATATATTACATGTCAGATGCTCCTTTTGAATAGGATGTCATTAATGAATTGCTGCCTTACAACAGCATGTCCTACCTTTCAGAACTCAAGGAAGATGGTATGGAATTGAGATATTGTAAGGATGTGGATGTTCCTTATTAATTCAAATACATAGTCACAGTCATACTTTATTGATCCCGGGGAAAACTGGTTTTCATTACAGTTGTACCATAAATAATAAATTGTAATAGAACCATAAATAGTTAAATAGTAATATGTAAATTATGAAATAAGTCTAGGACCAGCCTATCGGCTCAGGGTGGAGTTGTAAAGTTTGATGGCCACAGGCAGGAATGACTTCCTATGACGCTCTGTGCTGCATCTCGGTGGAATGAGCCTCTGGCTGAATGTACTCCTGTGCCCACCCAGTACATTATATAGTGGATGGGAGACATTGACCAAGATGGCATGCAATTTAGACAGCATCCTCTTTTCAGACACCACCGTGAGAGAGTCCAGTTCCATCCCTACAACATCACTGGCCTTACGAAAGACTTTGTTGATTCTGTTGGTGTCTGCTACCCTCAGCCTGCTGCCCCAGCACACAACAGCAAACATGATCGCACTGGCCACCACAGACTCGTAGAACATCCTCGGCATCGTCCAGCAGATGTTAAAGGACCTCAGGTCTCCTCAGGAAATAGAGATGGCTCTGACCCTTCTTGTAGACAGCCTCAGTGTTCTTAGTCCAGTCCAGTTTATTGTCAGTTCATATCCCCAGGTATTTGTAATCCTCCACCATGTCCACACTGACCCCCTGGCTGGAAACAGGGGTCACCGGTACCTTAGCTCTCCTCAGGTCTACCACCAGCTCCTTAGTCTTAGGAGCTAAGACTAAATACAAGGAAAGGAATCACCACAGAGGTTCACTGAAAATTCAAAACACAAGCATTCAGCCCATCATGAACATGTGAGACTCAGTTTATATCCCAGATTCAAACACCAGGTTTGCAACATGCAAGTTGCAGCTCTTCACGTACAAGTACTACCCAAGTGTGATCAGAATTTCTCAAAGGCAGGCAGATGGGTCTAGCTTGCTGGGCAACCATCAGCATGGCAAGTTGGGACAAAGCAACACACACGCATAATCTGCATCAATCCCCAGCACCTACAAATCTCATGTTTGTGTTGGACCAAAGGGCCTTTTTCCAAGATGTATGACTCTCATTCTACTTCATGCTCCTCAAGCTACATTTTTATAAAAGAAAATATTTGCCAGGTTGGCCTCATTCATCACATCAGAATCTACAAAACCAATGGAAGTAAGTCATTCTCAAGCTTGGGGAACTGGCTAAGAAACACTTCTGCTCTGGAGCTTCAGCAAGTCGAGAACTCATACTTAGGTATGTGCGCTTGATGGATGTATTGGTTTTAATGTTCCAGAATTCTTTAGATACGTTATCAACTCCTTTGGATTGGAAATTGGCAGATTTAGGGAGGAAAAAAAACAAGAAACTTGAGCAATGGAGTATGACAAAAATAAATGGATAAAAAATAAATTCAATCATTAAGAATGTAGTAATGTCACAATGGTTCTCTGAAGTGATGCTATGTCTTAGTTTGGAGAAAATTAGAAGTCGAACCTTTGAACCTTCATTTGATTTTGAGAAAAGATGGTGCCCATTGGCTCAGTCCTGGATTTATTTCATAATTTACTGGCATAATTTACATATTACTATTTAACTATTTATGGTTTTATTACTATTTAATATTTATGGTGCAACTGTAATGAAAACCAATTTCCCCCGGGATCAATAAAGTATGACTATGACTATTTGATCGTTATTATCATTTGAGTTAATTGATATAATTTTTCCATGATCTAATTGTAAATTTTTTAGTATATTTTCTTTTCTTGCTGGCGGTTTGATGTTTATTTTTAGAAGCTTTTTGTATGACTCCAGGGTTGTACATCTAATGGGTTCTCTTTTTTTTCCTCACTTTTCTGCTTAGTAGGTTTTTTTTGTTATCACAAAATTTTTTTTCAATCTTTAAGATGATGCCTTTTTTGAGACATTGTAAGTGTAGATTCAGCACTCTTTATGAAAGGAGAATGTTTCTGCCACATTTATTAGATAAATTAATGCAACAAGTGTGGAAAGGAGATGTAGTATCTTCAGCTAAAAGTCACTGGTTAAATTTCAGAGGATTTGGAGGAGAATTTGGAGGAGTCTGGAATTTTCCACCTAAAAGGGCAGTTGAAGCCAGATCATAAGCTACATGACCAAAGACCAAGATCTCAGAAGTAAGAATGGCCAAAATTGTTATTTTTATTTTTCCAGCAAAAGCACAATGGGTGCCATTAAGTCTCATCACTATTCTGACAACAAATGTTTCCCTATTTTGAGTTTATGCTTCAGCTGATACCAGCATTGTGTAATTCACAGATCTAATCGACAGGAAGCAATCTAAATAATTTGTTGTAGGCAAGGTAGAGAAGTAAAAAAGATGTTACTTATCAAAAGAAGCTTTCATTCTGAGGGAAAAGGCATATTACTTCCACGAATGTCAAATTGCAAAATGAGTTTATTCACATATGTAGATGATCAGAATGCTTGCTTCGATACTGACATTGGAGTCTAACATTACCAGTTCATCTTCTTAAAGTATTTACAAAGCAAAGATAAAAGAAATTAATGAAAGGATTATTCCCTCACACAAAGGGTATATCACCTCATAGAAGACAAAAAAGGCAAATTAAAAAATAACAATAATGCACTGTTTATTATATATTTATCAATTGTTAAAATGCTGTTAGTACCTGATTGGTGAAATACAATTCCAAATACATGGAATAAACATGAAAAAAGCCACTAAGAAGATATCCTTCTTATCCACCATCACCCCGCCCATACATTCAAAATAAGACAATAAGAAAAATAAGAATACATACCTGCAGTCGGATCTTTTGCCAAAGTATTGTCCAAACCACTTGTAATAGATTGAAAAAGATTCATCTTCTGAGTTGGACCTTTCCATTAAAAAAAATTTCTGTTATCAAGTTGTCTGATAAAATTACTTCTCCAGGATTGCATAGTGATTTTTCATCACGATATATGATTCTTATTGGAAAGAATAGTTTATAAACCAGATGAATAAAACAGATTAAAGCACTGTACAAGCATTTAATTTATAAACTTCCAAGTAAATTGTTTCAAAAAATCTCTACTTTCGAAGTATTAATTTCTATTTTGATTGTTGAATCAATGAGCTAATGTCAAACATCTTAATCTATCAGTGGACAAGATTATTGCGGCCCTTTTTCCCATTAACATCATAACTTTTCCTTGATTACCAAGCAACATCTTAATTTTCACAACATTGTAATTTTAAAGAGTCAGAAGAAGTTTGATGTGCAAGGGTCATTTCAAAAATTAGCTCACAAAAATTGCCCTCCACTGGCCTATTGCTTTAATGCCACAAATCAGTTGTAAGCAAATAAAACCAGAGTTTGTTTGGGGGGAGAAACGTTTAAGATTACAAAATGTGCATTAGGTTTAACCCTATAAGCACTAGTAATTTGCATAAGTGATAGCAAAATAACAGAAACAAGGTGATGAAGAAATTTAAAGACAATCATAAGGACTTCAAATCATGATTCTGGGGAAGCAATGACAGTCCTGATTTGGCATGGAGAAAAATTAATTACTAATGAGAAGTTGTTCAACTTACAGCAGCTCCATCTCAGAACCAATGTTACATAAAACTCAGTAAACAAGCAGCAGTAGATTGCAGAGTCAAATGCAGAGCTCTAAGCCATCTTGACACACTCACTGAAGCATGCAATCAGAATCCAAATTATGTTTATCACTGGCATATGTCGTGAGACATGTTGTTTTGCAGCAGACCAGAGCAAGTGCAAAATTTACTGTCACAAAAATAAGTAAATAGTGCAAAAGAAATAACTAAGTATTGTTCATCGGTTTATGGTCCGTTCAAGCTATTACTAAAACGTTGAGTGCGCGTCTTCAGGTTCTTATCTACCCTTTCTCCTCCCTGATGATAGTAACAAAAAGAGGGCATGTCCAGATGGTGAGGGTCCTTAATAATAGATGCTGTCTTCTTAGGCAGAGCCTCTTGAAGATGTCTTCAATGGTGGGGAAGGCTATGCCTGTGATGGAGCTGGCTGAATATCCAACCTTCTGCAGCCTCTTGTGACCCTGCAGATTGGAGGCTCCATTTCAGGCTGTGATACAACCAGTCAGAATGCTCTCCATATATATATACACACACACATATATATATATATATATATATATATATACACACACACACATATATATATACACACACATATGTATGTATGTATGTGTATGTATGTGTGTGTGTGTCTCTCTCTCTCTCATATATATATATATATATACACACACACACACATATATTTGCTCAAACATTGACAACGTCCCAAATCACCTCCTATTGAACTAGAGCTGCAGGTATACCCTTTTTGTGATTGCTTCAATATATTGAGCCCGAGATAAATCCTCTGTGATGCTGACTCTAGGACCTTGAGGCCACTTACCTTTTCCACTGCTAACCTCTCTATGTGGACAGGTGTATGTTCGCCCAACTTCCTCTTCCCAAAGTCCATCATCAATTGCTTGATCCTGCTAATATTGAGTACTAAGTTGGTCTTGCGACACAACTCAACTAATCAATCTATCTCACTCCTGTATGCTTCCATGTCACCATCTGAAACTCTGCCAACAAACAGTGTAATGGTGTCATCAGCAAATTTATAGGCAGCATTTGAGCTGTGTCTAACCACACAGTTAAGTGTATAGACAGAGTCCAAAACTAGAGGGCATAGACTTAAAGTCAGAGGAAAGATTTTAAAAGATCTGAGGGGCAACCTTTAAACACAGATGGTGGTGTGTGTATGGAACATGTTGCCAAAGAAAGTGGAGGAGGTGGATACAATTATGACATTTAATAAAAGCTATTTCTACAGGTACATGGCTAAGAAATGTTTAGAGGGATAGGGGCCAAACACAAGCAAGTGGGTTTGGATCAATTAGACAAGTTGGTTAGCATGAAACAGGCCAGAGGACCCATTTCCTTATTGTATAGCTCTGACTAAGTCAGCTACATTGAACAGGCCATGTCCTTTGCACACCCAGACAAATCCCATAAGAGATATTCTGTTGCGAAAAGGAAGTTACCTGGCAGACAGAAGAAAAGATTCAAGGGTGTGCTCAAAGATTCCTTCAAGAAATGAAACATACTAATGATTCCTGTGAATTCCCAGTGTTCGATCATTTAAAGTGAAGAAGGCGCATTCCAATGCTATTGAGAATGTCAAGGTCAGGGATTGAGATCACACAGAGGCCAAGTAAGTGGTGCAGAGTAAGTCACCTCACAAACCAACACACACAAAATGCTGGAGGAACTCAGCAGGCATCACCTCACAAACCACTCCACTAGTTGCCCAATCAGTCACTACCAGCCTTACTTCTGAAATAACAGAACAGGGGAGCACAGGAAAAGACCCCTCAGCCCAAGAGGTCTGCATAAACCAGGATGCTAATTTAAACTCAACATCTGCCTACATGTAATCTATACCCTTCAATTCCCTGCTACTTTACATGTCTTAAATGGTGCTATCATAGAGCTTATGGTTCTTTCACCTCAAAAACCACAAAACCAAGCAGAAGTGAGTCATCTCTGATCCTAAGGAACAGCCTAAGAAGAAAAGTTTTAAATTATAGAAAACTAATTGGAGGCTAAATAGGAAAACATTGGTACACTCTTCACTGCATCTTTTGACTGGAAAGATGTATATACTTAGTCACATTCACCAGAGATGAGAGTCCATGTCACTCCTTTTTATTAGTATTAATGACTTCATCTTAGGTATATAGAAACAATTACCACATTTGCTAGTGACACAAAACTTGAAGACATAATAAACTTTAATGCCAAGGAACAGCAAAAAAAAGGATAAAATTCTAAACAGTTATAAATATGGAGATATCTGGGGTTGTATAATGGACAGGCTGAGAAATTGGCTGAAAAAAACATCAGGAACCCTGAATGAAGGGTAAACATGCAAGGTAATCATAATGAACCTTCATAAAACACCTGGTAACCTTGTGCCCAGGTTCCATGCTTCACACTTGAGAAAAGATGTAAAGGTTTACAGAGAATTAGGAAAAGATTTACTAAAATGTTTGCAAGAATGAGTGACTTTAATTACATGGACAAACTGGTGAATCTGGGTGTTTTCCTTGGATAGTGGTTGTGAAGTGATCTGATATCTAAAGTCACAAAGGAACTGCCCAGAGAGAGGAAAAATTGTTCCACTGGGAACATAACATTTTCCACTTTCCTGAACTATAATTAACCCCACATCAACACAACCAAAAGCAGATCATGGGTGTTTGAAAGGTTTTGCTGAGCATAAACAAATCCCAAATCTTGTTTAATTAAGTTGGGAGTTGACTACAAGGCTAGATATTGTATAATGCCTATTGAAAATTGCAGTGATGGTGAACAGTCACAAAGATAATTACAAATGAGCAATATATCTCGCCTTTCGTTCAACAGTTGCAGTCCTTCAAACTAAGGTACACCCATACTGATGTGGGGTAAGGAATTTTAGGATTTAGACTCTTTGAAACTGAAGCACCAGCAATACATTTCCAAGTCAGGATTTTAGGGAGCCTGCAAGTGGTAGTGTTTCCATGTGCTAGCTAACATCCTTCTTGATGGTAGATGTCAAAAGTCTACAAAGAGCTTTTAGAGTAGTTTACAGCAATCAAAAATATATTCAGTACCTTTTACATAATGCAATGTACAATCAAGTGCTTCATTCATGCATCATTCTTCATGCAACTTCCTTGGATATTGACAGTGCAATCATATATAAGTAGTAACTGCTGCAGGGTTTAGAGTGCAAGAATGAGAACGCAAGGAAATACAGGCAAAAATACCTGGAGTCAAACTCAAGTGCAGAGTCTGACCTTGCCATTGACAAATAACAGCTTAATGGCAAAGGCCAGGTTCTTTCCATACAAAGCAGCTCAGTCACTCCTGGGGGCATTAATGGACTCTTACCATAATAAGACAAACCCTAACATTGTAGGTAATAAATCAGGCCTTTTTTCCATTCCATGGTGGTTCAGTTTTGGTCATGTTCTCAAGTTCAAACTCACTCAAATGTGCTATATCCAAACCTGTACAACATATTTTACCATTCTATGTGCGCTCATGCACTGCCAGGGTAAAGGAAGCCAGGCATGATTGTAAGAAACCTTCCAGGGCACTTGGATTCAAAGTTAAGAGTCACAAATTGTCAGATTTAGCTTGTTGCATAGGTTGCAGGCAGAATTGGACTAAGAATAAAATGGATTAACCTTAAACCTTACTATGCTGTGTAGACTCGGGCTTAGTGCAATAAGGGTCTATCTCAACCAGTCAAGGGTTACAATTAAGGGTCAAGCCCTTACAAGGGTGAACTAACTCATGGGGTAAATAGAGAAGATCCTAGCATACTGTTTGGGTTCAGGGTCGAGCCTGGAGATCATTGGTATCTAGTCAATCCCTTACAATGCTGCGTGGCTCAAGGTCAATCTGGGCATCGTGGGAGGGTCACGATGACCAAACATTCCCCACTGGCGATGGGCGGAGTCAAGCTCGAGGAAAGATGTTGTGGCTTCAAGTTCCACCTCATAATTTGGTTCTGGGTTAGGGGAAGAAGGAGATGTGAATTCGGAATCGGGTTCAGGCCTGGAGGTCCGGCTCTCACCACGATGCTGGACTCAGGGTCGCACAGTGGTTGGTTAGCGGTGTTCGGAGTCATTGGAGTCGTATTCAGCTCAGGCTCTCACCATGCTGCGTAGGGTCGGAGTCCGGCACGAAGGTGAAATGCGCTACCGACCGCTGGGGGACCGCTACCGCTGCCGTTCGTGCCAGCCTCGTACGGCTCCTGCAAACAGCCCCGCGAAACAACAGTGCAACCACCGCCGCCATCTTCCAACTCTCAGCCAGCCCACTGGGTACCCTGATTGCGCACACACCCATTGGCCGCAACTCCTCTGTCGTCATCGGTTCGCGTTCCCAACCAGGTAAGGGCAACGGTCCGGTGTGTCCCGGGAGTTGTAGTTCTTTTAGGTGCGGCACCGGCGGCAATTAGAGGTAATTTCCATTTACGGTTTATAATTAAAACGGATTAAAACAAGAATACTGGAAACTCTCAGTAGTTTAGGCAGCAATCGGTGAAGAGGCAGAACCTTACCAATCAAATCGTGATTAAGTAGAATAGCGCAGAGTTTAGTTAAAGTGGAAAAATTTAGAGAATGGTCTCAAGGAAGAGCGAAAGAAACATGCAGAGAGATTTCGGGTGGGGTTGGCAACATGGTTTTCCACATTGATGTAAATGTGTATCTCCCCACAGTGACTAATGGTCCACTTATTTCAAAGAGCAATAGTTATATGCTATAGTTATTTTTGTTATAACATTCCAAACCTGACACAATCCACAAAGTACGGGGCCAAGAATTAAACAATGGTAGGAATTTGAAAACAACAGAGAATCCTTTAGATTCTCTGAATGCCCACACTTTGGAAAGTCCAATCATTTGGCTGTATTTCTACTTCCAGCGTATAAGCAGACAAAAGACCACAACCTCAGAGGTAAGGATGGCGAAGATATTGTAGAGAGGAGCGCTAACTGGACTGATTGAGTTGGTGGACTGGACAATATTCAGGGATTTATCTTAAAGTCTGAATGGCTATTTCACAGTTGTCAATTACTTCATCAAGACCTGTGTGAATGAGTGTGTACCTTTGAGAATATATCTGACATAATTAAGCAAAGAGCTGTTGATGAACCAGGAGATTCATAGTCTGCTGAGGGCTAGATCTGTCTTATTCAAGACTGGTGATCCAGAATTATACAAGAAGCCCAGATACAACCTACGGAAGGCTATCTTAAGAGTGAAAAAACAATTTCAATTCAAGTTAGAGATAGAATCGGATGCACATCAGCTCTGTCAAGGTTTGCAGGCCATTTCTTCCTACAAAGCAAAACCTAGCATCATGAATGACAATGATGTTTCACTCTCAGATGAGCTCAATGCCTTTTACACAGACTACACCCGTGCAAATCTCTGGAGCCAACAAAGACAAACACAGGACAACATAAGGAGAACTCTGCACATATTAGAACAGGTTAATAAGAACAAGACAGAGACAATGGTAGTAGGATTGGACGCTGAGAAAGCTTTTGATTCGGTTAGTTGGGCGTTCCTATACAGAGTGTTAGGAAGATTCGGCTTTCAAGAAAAGTTTATTAAAGTAATTCAGACTCTATATGACAGCCCTACAGCCCGAATTAAGATAAATGGGGACCTCTCTGACTCCTTCATCTTAGAGAGAGGCACTAGACAGGGATGCCCAATTTCTCCTCTCCTTTTTGCGCTATATATTGAACCGCTTGCCCAACTAATAAGACAGAGCGAAATCGTAAAAGGTATCAAGGTGGCAGGGATTGAACAGAAAGTGGCGTTATTTGCAGATGATGTTTTGGTCTATCTGAATGAACCAGAAAAATCATTTATAGGATTGTTTACACTGTTGGATGACTTTGGGAAAATATCAGGTTATAAAATAAATGTAAAGAAAACGCAGGTTATGTCCCTAAATTATACACCATCCAAAAAATTGCAGGATACATACGATCTTAAGTGGGAAGCTAAATCATTAAAATATTTAGGAATAACCCTGCCGAAGGATCTTTCAACACTGTCACAGGTAAATTATGGGCCATTTATCTCAGAGATAAAAGCAGATATGCATAGATGGAATCTTATCCCCTTTTTAAGTTTAAATTCAAGGATAAATACTATAAAAATGAATATTCTTCCTCGGTTATTGTATCTTTCCCGTACTTTACCGGTGGAGGTGGATGATAATCAATTCAGGGAATGGGACAAATGGATTTCCCGCTTCATTTGGCAAGGAAGGAAACCTAGAATTCGATATAACACCTTACAGTTAGGGAAGGAAGGAGGAGGTATGGTTCTTCCTTGCCCGAGAAATTATTTTTATGCCTCACAGATAACCCCTCTGTTATATTGGTGTAATAGCGAATATAAGGCTAGATGGAAGGAAATAGAATTTGGATTAGTTGACAGATTTCCTCTACAGGCCTCAATAGCTGACAAAGGATTGATGGCCCAGTTGGAAAAATTTAAAAACAGTTGGATAAATCTTACATTAAAAGTATGGCAGAAGGTGGTTAATTCATGTGGAATTAATAACATGTTAAAACTCTTTAGATGGTGTGCATATGATACCGAATTCCTTCCCAACAGAGGAGATAAAAGATTTGAGCTATGGATAAAGAAAGGTCTTACAACCTACCTCTCATTTATAGATAAAAGAGTATTACAAAGTTTCCAAATCCTGCAGGACAAACATAGAACACAATGACTTTTTTAGGTACCTTCAAGTACGAAACTATGTTAACCAGAGTTGTAGATATACAGACCTATCAACAGTAGAATTAGAATTTTTCAAGATTCTGAATTCGGCTTGCAGTTCAATACCTAGTAAATCAGTTTCTCGATTATATAATGCACTCTCCCATGCTAAAAATGTAAATACACTGTATATTAAAGAGAAGTGGGAGAAAGAAGCGGAGTTGGTACTTTCAGAGGAGGCTTGGGGGAAAATCTGCAGCTTTCAATGGTCCTCAACTAATTCTTTGACTTGGAGAGAACATTGTTGGAAAAACATTATAAGATACTTCAAGACCCCATATCAGGAAAAATATAAAGATACAAACGTGACATGTTGGAGAAGGTGCAGCTCCAAGGAGGCAAATCATTTTCATATTTTCTGGGATTGCCCTAAATTAAGTCTATTTTGGGAAGGTATTCATAGAACATTAGTTAAGGTACTTAGGTCCCAGATACCTCTGAACTTTGAGACGCTCTATTTGGGGCATGTATTGTTTCTTGAACAGAAGGAAGATATAAAGTTGCTGCAGGCCCTCGTAGCGGCAAGTAAGAAATCAATCACTAGAAAGTGGCTAAATCCAATACCACCTACATTAGAAGATTGGTACGAAATTATCTTGGAAATATTTAAAATGGAAAAGTTGACTTACTCCCTGAGAATTCAAAAAGAAAAATTTTGTCAAATCTGGAATAAATGGATTGAATATATAACCCCAATGCGAGCAGACTTTAGATGACTCTCCTAATGATTTATACTGCTCTTCTCATCAACACAGTAATATTGCTAACGTAAGCACCCCTAGTCTAAATGTCTTTTTTTTGTTTTGTTTTCTTTTGGAAAATAGAGAATTAACACAAGTAAAGGGAAAGATTTGGGAAAGGGATAAAAAATGAAAAAATTAAGTAAATAAGTACATAGGGATTGGATAATTATGTCTGCCGGCAGGAGCAAGCATGAACAAATTAGGATATAAACACCTACAATGGTTGTTACATAGGCTTACATACAACATTTTGGACCAGTGGAAATGGTCCAGAAGAGTTATATGGAAACTATTATTACTATTTTTCTTAACAACTAATACCATTACTTAGCCTAATAGATTAGAATTACCACAGTACATAATTATCTATTTAAGTGTCTAATTTCCTTTTATATCATCTCAATGTGTACTTAAGAATGTATAAATAATTATAGTTTTATACATATAAAAAAATGGAAAAGGTTATATGTTTTAAAAAAGTACATGATATTTGTGAATTCCTTATCCAAATAAAAATAAAATTTTTTTAAAAAAGCAAATCTCTGGAGCATCTGTTGACCCTGTGATCTCTGCCTCGGAGGTCAACATCAGAACGCCTATCAAGAAGGTGAATCCTTGCAAGGCGTCAGGCCTTGATGGTGTACCTAGTGGGGCTCTGAAAACCTGTCCAAACCAGCTGGTGAGACTGTTCAAGGATATTTTACTGCTGCGGTCTGAGGTTCCCACCCGCTTCAAAAGAGTGACAATTATACAAGTGCTCAAGAAGATCAGGATGAGCTGCCTCAATGACTATCACCCAGTTGCACTCACATCTACTATGGCAAAGTGCTTTGAGAGGCTGGTCATGGCCAGAATCAACTCCAGCCTAACAAGGACCTGGACCCGCTGCAATTTGCATGTCGCCACAATAGGCCTACAGCGGATATAATCTCTCTGGTTCTCCACTTGGCCTTGGATCAGCTCGACAATAGCAATGCCTAAGTTAGGCTGCTATTTATTGACTATAGCTTAGCATTAAACATAATCATACCCCCGGTTCTAATCAACAAGCTCCAAAACCTAGGCCTCAATACCTCCTGCTGCAAATGGATCCTTGACTTCCTTACCAGGAGGCCACAGTCTGTACAGACTGGAAATAGCATCTCCTCCTCAATGGCCATCAACAATGATGCACCTCAAGGATGAGTGCTTACCCTGCTGCTCTACTCTCTCCACACACATGATTGTGTGGCTAGACAGCACAATGCCATCTATAAATTTGCCGACGACACAGCTATTGTTGGCAGAATTTCAGATGGTGACAAGAAGGCGTAAAGAAATAATCAGCTGGCTGAGTGGCGTCACGGTAGCAAACTTGCAGTCAACATCAGTAAGATCAAGGAATTTACTGTGGATGTCAGGAAGGGGAAGGTGTGGAAAAATGCCAGACTTCATCAGGGGACCAGAGTGGAAAGAGTGTGCAGGTTCAAGATTCTGGGTGTCAACATTTCTGATGTTCTATCCTGGGCCCAACATATTGATGCAATTACAAGGAAGGCATGACAATGACTATCTTTCATTTGGAGTTTGGGGGTAATTGGTATATCACCAAAGGCACTCACAAATTTCTACAAATGTACTATGGGGAGCATTCTGCCTGGTTGTATTACCATCTGGTATGGAGGGGCCACTGCACAGGATCAGAAAAAGCTGCAGAAAGTTGGAAGCTCTGCCAGCTCCATCATGGGCCTCCCCAGCATCCAGGATACCTCCTAAAGACGATGCCTCAAAAAGTCAGCATCCATCAATAAGGACCCCCATCACCCAGGACATGCCCTCTTCACATTGATATCATCAAGGGGAAGATACAGGAGCCTGAAGACACACACTCAACATTTCAGAAGCAGCTTCTTCCCCTCCACCATCAGATTTTTGAATGGACAATGAACGCATGAACACTAACTACTAACTCACTATATTTTTCCTCTCTTTTTGCACGACTTATTTAATGTATTTTTTATATACAAATACATACATATATTTCTTAGTTGTTTTAAATTATGCTTTGCAGTGTACTGCTGCCACTAAACAACAAATGTCATGACATATGCCGGTGACATTAAACCTGATTCTGATTCTGATTCTGATTCATTTTTATTTAATTTTTTTTTATTTATATATATATTCATTTATAGTTTTTAATTAATATGTATTGCAAAGCACTGCTACCCCAAAATTACTAATTACATATTATACCAGTGATATTAAGCCTGATTTTGAGATCCCTAACAGCAAACTCAGCTGAAATCCACAAAGCAGATATTTTTAAAAACAGAGATCCACAAAAAACTAGGGAAATTGGGCAATTGAATCATACCTCAAAGGGAGTTGGTTGTGATTTTTGAAGTTCAATTATCTTAGTCTGATAAAAATCATTCCATTTCCTCAGAATAATGTCCTAGGATCAAATACGTACAGTATCTTCATCAATAACCTTCTTTCCATCATAAAGTCAGATAAGGGGATTTTTGGTGACAATTGATAAAAGTCGAATTCCATTTGTCACTTCAGCAAATGGAGTAGCCTATTCCTTACGTACAACAGGATTTAGTCAACATTCCTGCTAGGGTTTATAAGGGACAAATAATTCCCTTCTCCAAAAAATGAGTGTTATCATCTATGTTAAGGCTTTTATTTGTCAACTAATAGCCCTGCTTACTTTAATTTTGAAATTCAGTTGGACCATACCACAACAGGAAGGCAGCCATTTTTGTTTTTAGTAGAGTTTTTCAATTAAGCTGAAGCACATCAATAGTTTCAATAGTTCCATTTAATATCTGAGAATGTATACAATATACAACCTGAAATTCTAGCTCTTCGCAGACATCCACAAAAGCAGAAGAGTACCCTTAAGAATGAGTGATAGTAAAATGTTGGAACCCTCTCCCAATTACACAAGCATCAACCCTCCACCACCCCTCCCCCACATATTTCAGCAAAAAGCATCAGCACCCACAGCCCACCTAGCAAGCAATAGCAAAGCCAGAAAAACTAATTGTTCACCTGACAATTCAACATGCCATAGGCTCGTTCTCCTCTCTCCCTAATAAAGGGCAAGAGAGGTGTTGCTCAGTGAGAGGGGAGAAAAAAAAACAAAGCAACTCACTGATTATGCTGTTAGAGTTCTCTAACTTGAGAATCAGCAACAAACTCTCTCTCACCAACGAGAGAAAGAGAAAGCGAGAGCAGTTCACCGAGTACAGAGAGCATCGACAGCTGATCCGCTCTTCCCAATATTCCGTTTTCTCCTGCAACACTTTAGTCCGCGTCACCAGCATAGAATCTGCTCATCCACAGGGCCTCAAAGCCTCAGAACTCGAAGGTACACTCGTCTTCTAGGCCGCACCCTTGGGATATAGAAAAACGGCTGGTTGGTGCACCCAAGGGTGAGAACCGTTATCATAAAGAACTGAAATTTGAGGGCAGCTGCAGGTCAAGGGCACTGACAGAACCCATCTCCTTTGAAAAGGAAAAAAAGAAATACTAAAGGTAGAAAATGTACTCATGTACACAATCCTGTGCTGTCTTTCGTTTGTTCATGCCATCAAAATCATTGTTTTAGTTCATAAAGGAGAACACTATCTGAGCAATATGTTGTGTTAATATCACGTAAAAGTCTATTCCTGATTATCAGTATAGTGTTTGACCAGCCTTGGAAATTTAAGGAATACATGCATGATATTAATCTTCTCGCATTCTTTAAAACTTCGTTTACTCATGTATAATTTATGGATATTTTACATGCAAGTCTAGCTTCATATTCCGAGTTACTTTTGAATGTGAGAGTTAATAATCACAAGTTTGCTGTATAAAGTGTTTATGGTACTTTTTGTTTCACTCTCAGTTTTATTCTTATTCAGTTGTATATGTGAGTGCTGCCCAATAAATCAGCCGGAGCTTGGACGCTAAATCCTGACTTCCATGTTCAAGTGAATGGAGTTTGGCTTACAGCTGAATTGTGTACATTCTACTTCACACACAAGGAGAGCAGTACAATCTGCCTGTGAAATTAACATCACCTAAAGTCTCAAGGCAGAATTAAAAGTACAATGGAATACTCTTACCTTGCAGTACAAAGTATAACATGTAATGAAAACGTGTTAAAGATAGATGGCTCTGTCCACGAGAGCAGATGAGTTGATCAAGGTATAACTGATGAAATGAAACCTTCATTGTCAACATATTATTATGATAGCCTAGCCAACGCAGAGGAATGTGAATTATGCGAAACGGGGAGTTAAGCACCAGAGTCCAAGACCTTCCAGGTGGAGATTATGGCAAAGCTGAGTCAATACATGTAAAAATTGGCTGATATGTTGATAGCAAAAGCATTTAATGAGAGAGACCCAAGGGCTGTTGTGAAATTGCATGGCAGTGTATGGAATGATGATCACCTCAGGCAGAAGACTGCAGTCTAAATTAGTAATATCGGAAGAATGTACAGCTTTTAGGACACAAAATAAGATTTTTTTTTGGAAGGTGTTGCTTTGAAATGTTGACTATCAAGTGTCTACAAGCAAGAGATGCAGGGCAGCAAGTAAAGCAAGAGTTCATTATAGTCATGAAGAGATACTAAGTGGATCATATTTGTTCCTGAAGTGTCAGCTGCAGGGACTATAGCAGAAAAGTAAAATCCATTAAGTGAGCCAGACAGTGATTTTGGCTAAGCAGTGGGAATATTTGCAGTACTCAACAGGAAGCAGTTCAGCAGAAAAGGCAGTAACATCATTGAAAAATATGAAATATTCAATGAAGTTTCAGGACATCAAAGCAAGTGTTATGCCATTGTAAGAATCCCTGGACAAGATGGAATTTGGAAGCACATCAGATGCTGTAGCAAAGTCACTTCAAATTAATCAGGGAATGCTGCTGAAGGGGAGAAAACTGAATGAATGAGAGTCGGCTGCTGACAACCACTGGTGAGTGAGAAGAGGCTATTTGAGAAGATCAGGAAGAAGGGTTAGACATGTGAACAGCCTGTCTTTGAAGGGAGATATCAAGAAATCAATAGGACAGTCAGGTAGGAAGGTCTGTAGACTGGAGTTGTCAAGTGATCTTTAGATAGGGGTATCATGTGATTCGGCCATCAGTGAGTTAGCAGAAACGTCAGGTGATTGGTAAATAGCTTGATAATCGAATGGGAGGATCATGAATTTGGGGTTGGTTGGGAGGGTGGTTTGTACTTTTGTTGGGAGGGGTTGAAGAACTTCAAAGTACAGCTGGTAAATAATATAAGTTGAAAGGCAAACACTACCTAAGTTGGATTCCTGTCACTGGCCAGGAATCTGATCTGGGAGTCAGATTGACACACAAAAGTATTTATAAAATGTTGTGAAAACCTGCTTCCTGTGAGCACTCTAATTGACCATGGAGGCCAGTCCACTCCAAAGGAAAATCCAGAAAGGCCTGATCAGATGTGGCTTGCATGTAGTTGGACCTCACTGTCCAAAGTCCTTCTCATTTTCAGACACTTAAACTTGAATTTCTGACTTTGTGATTCATTCTTTAAATCTCCAAGTTTTATAAAAATTGGTTCATACAGTGCACAAAAACATAACATCTTACTGCCTAATTTCTAGGCATCTACACTCGAGGGAGTACCTAATAAAGTGGCTACTGAGTATATGTTCATGGTCTGCTGCTGCTGTAGTCCAACACTTCAGAATTCAACACTTTGTGCATTCAGAGATGCTCTTCTGCACACGACTGTTGTAATGTGTTTAGCTGAGTTACTGTTGCCTTCCTGTCAGTTTGAACCAGTCTGGTCATTCTTCTCTGACCTCTCTCATTAACAAGGCATTTTCACCCACAGAACTGCCACTCACTGATTTTTTTTTAATATTCGCGCCATTCTCTGTAAACTCTTGAGACTGTTGTGCATGAAAATCCCAGGAGATCAGCAGTTTCTGAGATACAAACCACCCCATTTGACACCATGGTCAAAGTCCACTTACATCACATTTAATCCCCATTCTGATGTTTGTTCTGAACAAAAATTGAACCTCTTGACCATGTCTGCATGCCTTTATCATTGAGTTGCTGTCTCATGACTGGGTGATTAGATATTTGCATTAACAAATAGGTGTGTAGATGTACTTAGTAAGGTGGCCACTGAATGCATGTTTCATAGTTTATAATATGTAACTCCCACTGTATTCTTAGCAGGGGATAAATACCTTGTAAAGTGTGAAGTTATTAAACCTATACAGAGCCCTGTAAAAAGTTGAGTTTGAATCAAGGTCATAAATGAGGATGCATACTTAGAAGGTAAAATGTTTAATTCAGATAACGTGCCCACTGAAGTATGAAGATATAGCTTACTGTTTCCATCATTTTGTGAAGGTAAGTTGTATCAATTGAAACAGGTGAATCTGATCAACATTTGTTCTGCCTTTTCAGTAATTGAAAGAGAACTTTATCAATTGCTATAGTGATTTTTTATAAATAATGTTTGACTCTGACGATAGTTCTTTTCCCATATTTGTTTGTACAGTAGTTTATTTGTTTATCTGTATACAGACTCTTGGACACAAGGAAATGTGATGAAAGCAATGTAATAGACAAAAATTAATCCACAGTTTTATTTTAATAAACTAAACAAAAGCATAAATAAGCATTTGTCAATAATATATCACTATGTACACACAATGTTAGCTACTGTACATATTGCACAATAGTTGCTGCATACAACTATAACAAGTTACAAAAAATATGAAGAAGATTCAAGTGTAAAGGATTGCATTTTGCAACTTAATTCAGCTTTGCACAGAGCATTTCCATGAGCAGCTCATTCATATTCACTTTACCCAAGACTGGTCTGAAAAATAGTTCTGTGACAGAAGTAGTGCTGACCGTTCTGAGAGTGGAGAGAGTCAAGAGCATTTGAGCAAACCTCATCTGATCCCCATTGTGCATCATGCCAATGAATTCGTTCAACGTGTGCTGGGCTTCTTGCTGTAAGGCCAGTATATAATGAGGTGTTTTTAAACTAGAAACATCTGTAATAGAGAGGGATTGAGCTCAAATTAATAAGACATTTGATGCACATTCAAAGATGCTCTGTTTTATGTTCCATAGACTACTGAAAAATGAAACTACAAACAAGAGAAAATCTGCAGATGCTGGAAATCCAAGCAACACACACAAAATGCTGGAGGTATTCAGCAGGCAGCATCTATGGAAAAGAGTACAGTCAAAATTTCAGGCCGCTACCCCTCAGCAGGACTTTCAAAAATGCAACTAGCTCGTTTTTCTTCCTTTATCTCTTTTATGTTTAATAACCTGACAAAAGTTTGGAAATTCATCATACAAGCAGTCATAAACACAGATCATGTCTGATCACATCTGAAAATTTGGCATAAAGGTCAAACTTGTTCACCGATTTTGTCATGCATTGAGATCCCAATCTCGACAAGACACATCAGTATCGGTAACAGGTGAGAAACTTAAAAATTCAGGCATCTTTTATATTGCCTCTCGACTACAATGTGGCGTTGAATTGTCTACCTTTTCAATGTGAGAATAATGCATACATTGGTATGTAAAAAATATACAGCAAGAAAGGGAAAATGTCTTCTTGATTATTAGAACATCTTTACATTAATCCTAAATGCACCTTTCTTTAGTCCAAATATCACTCCCCTTGCTTTGGATATGACAGTTTGAAATTTGCTATTTTTGTGAAATTTCCACTCTTTGATACTTCCGGGAAACTGGATTTAATTCCAACCTTAGGTACCGGTCGTGGGGATTTTGCACATTCATTGTTAGACTCTTTCTGCTGAGTGGTCTAGTTTTTTCTCCTCTCTCCCACAGCTCAAAGATGGCTACTATTAATTAGCATTTAATAAATGAGTTAAGGGATGTTGAGAAACATGAAAGAAAGAGTAAGGTAGTGGGTTTACAGAGCGGTAAGGAGAGCAGGAATGGATCGAATGGGATTTCTCTTCTGGAAGCTGGCTTGAACCCAATGGCCTCCGACTATGTTGTTAAAAGCAAGTAATTCAGCATAATTTCCTTTGAGACTAGTGGACACCACGTTTCTTTAATAGCTTTCGTAGTTCTATTCTCTAATGTATTTAAATCAGTCTTATATTCTAATAAAAGGAAGTAGACTTTTTTCTACTTTTCTGAACACCACCAAGGGTTGAGTACTTTGCCTACGTCTTGGTGGCATAACTGAACCTGGAAGTCAACGTGCAGTTTCATGTGAGAATTACATGGTTTCAGACAACTTCCTCTGGCTTTGGCTTTTACAGCTACATGCCAAAATTTTATTAGCCACCTTGATTCACAGAATCTTTTATATTGCAACAGAGAGTGAGAGAGAGACTGACTATTGAGTCTATTGTGCTAATACAGGTGCTAATTCTTCATCTGGTATTTGCCAGGTTCTTGCTCTATGTTTGTATCCTTCTATAATTTTGCCTGAGTTTAAACCCCATTTTCAGCAATGAGGATTTTAAGCCCTTTTCTTCACCCAAGCTCTTCCAATAGTCTCAGTCAGAATGATGTACATTTGAAGCCTGATAAGATTTTCTTCTCCATGCCTTCACGCGGAAGAATGGAGTAGTAAGTATATCTTGCTTCAGAAGTACATCTTTCTGAATGACTCCCAGTGTTACAAGAACATGAGGCTTGATAGTGTGCTGAGATTAGTTATGTGTAGACAGAGCTTATATACAAAAGCACAGTAAAAATGCTATAAATCATTCAGCACAAAATTATTAAATTGATTTTAAAAAATAAATTTTCTCGGATCAGAGTTTAATCAGAAAAGATTAACATAATGATTGTATGCAGCCCTGAACATATAGATCTGCAAACTAAAGCACAAAAGGAACAATAATGAGTCCACATATTATTAAACAAAGTGCAATTCTTCCCAAAGAGAAGCAATTTTCTGAGGACATTGAAAATCAGCATGAGGAAACATTAAGGGTTCTTCTGCTTTGTAATTATTATTTTTCTTTGAAAAATCCAAATTGTGAAACTTCTTGAATTGTTTTCTCTCACCTGGATTAAAAAGAGTGATGCCTTTGAGATATGCATACTCTTTGGTGCTGATATCCATGCTCCAGAACTTCACAAGAAATAACTTAACTCTTTGAACTTCTGCTAGAGTTGGGGTGTTCAGGTCCGCCTCCTGATCCAGACCATCCATTGCTTTCTGATTTAGAAGAATCCTTCTCAGCAAGCTGGGTGCCACAGCTTCAACCACCTCAAAGTCTACTCGTTCCTGAGCTAAGCCTAAGACAAAGAGGGGAGCCCAGCAATTCTGCACCAGCAGGACCTGATCTTCCTCAGGCAGCTGGCAAAAGGATGGCAAGTTTTTAATGAAAGTCAGTGTTTTGAGCAGTACCTCTGAGGCCAGTCTGCAAGTGACTTCTGGTGTTTTTAGAACAACTTTTTTTCTGAACTCGCAGGAACACCCAGGGGCTGAAGGGTGGAGATAATGCTGACAATGACAGCAGCTTGATTCCTTTGGATAATCTTTGTTGAGAATACTGTAAAGAATGCTGCTGTGCGAGCCCTGTCCACAAAAACATTTATCAAAACTCACTGATTGGGATACACAAGCCATTTTTAACTGCCTGCAATCCTTCTCTGCCTTATCTGGTTTCACAGTCACTGAACCCTGCTTTTATAGGCTTAACATAACCCCTGCTGTAAGAATACCTTGAACTTCAGTTGCCCTCAACTACCATTTAAAGGCAAGCCAGGCGTGGCTGATTCATTCAAATTGCTTTTTTTTATGTTGATTGGTTACCTGATTTCTCTGAATGGAAGGAATGGTGAGAGCTTTATCTCTACAGCATTAATAGCAGATATAATGTTACTCACCACATATAATCGCAATGAAGGAGACATCCGTACCTTGGTACTGATGACCTCCTCCTCCTGCCACCTAAAGTGATGTAATGTTTTACAATCATGGGAGTTGCACTAATTTCAAGCTGTCCTTGAAACTAATCAGGCTGAAAAAACCTGTGAAGCATGATTCCATTTTCTTTGGAACTACTTCAGTGAACTTTGTGTGAATATTTGAATGTTAAGATTTAAACTACAGCGTGTGGCTGAAATCATAGCAGCCACCAGATGAAGCTATGTTCAGTTGCATTGGAAGTTTCCCGAGTGGAAAGTATTTCATCTTCAACATACCTAATAGGGGGCAGGAGGGAGTAGAAATGGGTGGGGTTTGTGCTGCGGGAAGGTCAAGAACTTTCCCAGAGTGGAAAACCTAAGGCTCAAAGCTTTCCTTCATGCACCTTGTGAAGTTGTTTATGAAGTGACGGTGGAAATGAGTCAACTGCTTGGAGAACAAGCTTATCAGGATTTAAAACAGCAGTACATAGCCCTCGTGGCTCAGTTATCAGAGCTAAATTTTAACTGATCTACACAATTTGGACATTATCTTATTCAACTCAGAGTTAGTTACTCTATAAGAATATAGGACCATAAGAAATAGGAGCAGAATTAGGCTATTCAGCCCATCGAGCCTGCTCCACCATTCCGTCATGGCTGATCCCAGATCCCACTCAACCCCATACACCTGCCTTCTCACCATTTCCTTTAGTGCCCTGACTGATCACGAAATTATCAACTTCTGCCTTAAATACACTCACGGACTTAGCCTCCATCGCAGTCTGTGGCGGAGCATTCCACAGATTCACTACTCCTTGTCTAAAAAAATTTCCTCCATACCTCTGTTCTAAAAAGTCTCCTCTCAATTTCAAGGCTGCGCCCTCCAGTTCTGGATACCCCCATCATAGGAAACATCCTCTCCACATCCACCCTATCTAGTCCTTTCAGCATTCGGTAGGTTTCAATGAGATCCCCCTGCATTCTTCTAAATTCCAGTGAGTACTCTTGGCCAATGTCCTCATAGTTCAGATTAAGCAGACAAATTTAGGCAAGGTTCCTGTCCCCTAACTCCATCCAGTGCAACCCAATAGGATCTGCTCACAGTTAATATTAGGTGAAATCAAATCAACGTGAGTTAGATCCTGTGATTCACTGTATGATTCACATCAGCATGTTCTTGGCTGTCCTAGCCCAGAATTACTATAAGGAGTCCACTCCGAGTGAAGAAAAAGAAAGTTTGAAAGAACATTATAGAAAAAAAAAGAGAGAGAGAATATTACAGCAACACACATCAAAGTTGCTGGTGAACGCAGCAGGCCAGGCAACATCTCTAGGAAGAGGTACAGTCGACGTTTCAGGCCGAGACCCTTCGTCAGGACTAACTGAAGGAAGAATTAGTAAGAGATTTGAAAGTGGGAGAGGGAGGGGGAGATCCAAAATGATAGGAGAAGACAGGAGGGGGAGGGATGGAGCCAAGAGCTGGACAGGTGATAGGCAAAATGGATATGAGAGGATCATGGGACAGGAGGCCCAGGGAGAAGGAAAAGGGGGAGGGGGGGAAACCCAGAGAATGGGCAAGGGGTATATTTAGAGGGACAGAGGGAGAAAAAGGAGAGTGAGAGAAAGAATGTGTGTATAAAAATAAATAACGGATGGGGTACGAAGGGGAGGTGGGGCATTAGCGGAAGTCAGAGAAGTCGATGTTCATGCCATCAGGTTGGAGGCTACCCAGACGGAATATAAGGTGTTGTTCCTCCAACCTGAGTGTGGCTTCATCTTTACAGTAGAGGAGGTCGTGGATAGACATGTCAGAATGGGAATGGGATGTGGAATTAAAATGTGTGGCCACTGGGAGATGCTGCTTTCTCTGGCGGACAGAGCGTAGGTGTTCAGCAAAGCGGTCTCCCAGTCTGCGTCGGGTCTCGCCAATATATAGAAGGCCACATCGGGAGTACCGGATGCAGTATATCACCCCAGTCGACTCATAGGTGAAGTGTCGCCTCACCTGGAAGGACTGTCTGGGGCCCTGAATGGTGGTAAGGGAGGAAGTGTAAGGGCATGTGTAGCACTTGTTCCACTTACAAGGATAAGTGCCAGGAGGGAGATCAGTGGGGAGGGATGGGGGGGACGAATGGACAAGGGAGTCGCGTAGGGAGCAATCCCTGCGGAAAGCGGGGGGGGGAGGGAAAGATGTGCTTAGTGGTGGGATCCCGTTGGAGGTGGTGGTAGTTACGGAGAATAATATGTTGGACCCGGAGGCTGGTGGGGTGGTAGGTGAGGACCAGGGGAACCCTATTCCTATTGGGGTGGTGGGAGGATGGAGTGAGAGCAGATGTGCGTGAAATGGGGGAGATGCGTTTGAGAGCAGAGTTGATAGTGGAGGAAGGAAAGCCCCTTTCTTTAAAAAAAGAGGACATCTCCCTCGTCCTGGAATGAAAAGCCTCATCCTGAGAGCAGATGCGGCGGAGACGGAGGAATTGCGAGAAGGGGATGGCATTTCTACAAGAGACAGGGTGAGAAGAGTAATAGTCCAGATAGCTGTGAGAGTCAGTAGGCTTATAGTAGACATCAGTGGATAAGCTGTCTCCAGAGACAGAGACAGAAAAATCTAGAAAAGGGTGGGAGGTGTCGGAAATGGACCAGGTAAACTTGAGGGCAGGGTGAAAGTTGGAGGCAAAGTTAATAAAGTCAACGAGCTCAGCATGCGTGCAGGAAGCAGCGCCAATGCAGTCATCGATGTGGCAAAGGAAAAGTGGGGGACCGATACCAGAATAGGCACGGAACATAGATTGTTCCACAAAGCCAGCAAAAAGGCAGGCATAGCTAGGACCCATACGGGTGCCCATAGCTACACTTTTAGTTTGGAGGAAGTGGGAGGACCCAAAGGAGAAATTATTAAGAGTAAGGATTAATTCCGCTAGACGGAGCAGAGTGATGGTAGAGGGGAACTGATTAGGCCTGGAATCCAAAAAGAAGCGGAGAGCTTTAAGACCTTCCTGATGGGGGATGGAAGTATATAGGGACTGGACATCCATGGTGAAAATAAAGCGGTGGGGGCCAGGGAACTTAAAATCATCAAAAAGTTTAAGAACGTGAGAAGTGTCACAAACGTAGGTAGGAAGGGATTGAACAAGGGGGGATAAAACTGTGTCGAGGTATGGTGAAAATAAAGCGGTGGGGGCCAAATATTACAGATTGGTAACAGAGGACAAATTAAAGTTAGCTGCTGTCCATAATACCTGTCTGAGATTTTTCATATGGGAAGCTTCAGGCCTCAGCAGAGATCTGTCACATCATTGTTGGAGATGGTTACCACAGTCAGCTGCTCAGTCGAACTTGTCAAAGACAAAGCAGTGGCTATTAAAGGTAAGGCCAAACATTTTCCTGCAGACCCCACAAATTAGTATTTATTGCCATCATTGCTGGCCTCTGCCTTTGCGAATAAGAAAATACCCATCCCAGTATCCACTTTACCCTAAGGCTGAATTTGCTCCCAGCCTTTAAAATGGGTCAGGCCTTGACCAGCTCCTCCACAATGGCTCAAAATGGGTGCATTTCAAAAACCAGTTGTAATAAACTCTGGCTCAAATCACTCCATTGAATGATCCACCTTCCAAGCACACTGCTTTCCCATACCAACTATAAAAATGCAGGCGCTTCATGTCTGTTATTTATGAGAGCATATCATGATGGCCAAAACCATCCAATGTATACAGCAAGTTTGGGATCATAATCAGGCACCGATTTCACCAGCATCATTTTTCTTAATATTTAGATTAATTGGACATAGCAACACAGTGTCTCTTCACACATTTCAATTATGCAAGACAAGTTTTTCTCTGTACCTCATTACAAGTGACAATAAAAAAACAATTTACCAATTTTCGCCTCTACAAAGTAAAGTCCTAAATTGCCCAACTTTTCCCTATAACCAAATCCCACAAATCCTGGCAATGTCCCTGTAAATCTTTTCTGCACTCTTTCCATCTTACTGGCTTCTTTCCTCTAGCAGGATGACCAAATTTTAGCCCCGGAGCTATAACATTGGTAGAAGTAGTAACAGGAAGAGACCAGTACTGTACCTTGATTCTGCTCCTATATTCAATAGGATCATGGTCACTATGATATTTCTGGGTCTATTTTCTGTCTTTTCCCCATATTTCACAGCTCCCTTTTAAGTTAAAATTTCCTGTGTCAAATAGATCCAAATACTTACTACCTTCTGACAGAACTACTTCTTAATCTCAGTTTTAGGAAGGGAATTGAAATTACTGAGCATTGAAACCTGAAGGAAAATAATGGCAGCAATGCATTGTTTCTCTTCCAAAGGACAGAGTATCCAGGAATATCTGCCAATTGAGTCTACCTACAAGTATGACAGTATCTCATCAGTTTCCACCAGGATCTGAGAAGAATTTTTCCTTTTCACCAAGTAAGTGTCCATAAATTGAAAAAGCTGGTGAAATGCAAGATGGCTATTTTGGCGCAGTTTATTCCTATGGGTAGTAAATGGCACATTATGGGTAGAGAATGTAACTCCATTCTTCAAGAAAGGATGAAGTCAAGGCAGGGAGTTATAGACGAGTTAACCTGACTGCAGTGGTTGGTAAGATGTTGGAATCGCTTATTGAGGGTGAGGTTTTGGTGTACTGGTAGACACACAATAAAATCAGCTGATGTCAGCGTGGTTTCTTCAAGGGGAAATTTTGCCTGACAAATCTGTTGAAATTCTTTGAGGAAATAACAGGCAGAATAGACAAAAGTGACTCAGTGGAAGTTGTTTACTTGGATTTTCAGAAGGCACATGAGGCTGGTAAACAAGATAAGAGTCCATGGTATTACAGGAAAGATATTAGCATAGACAGAAGTTTAGCTGACCGGCAGAAGACAAAGACTAGGAATAAAGGGGGCCTTTTCTGGTTAGCTGCAGTTGACTAGCAGGGTTCTGTAGGGGGTTGGTGTTGGGACTGCGGCTTGTCAATGATTTGGATGATGGAATTGATGGTTTTGTGGTCAAGTTTGTAGACAATATGAAGATACAGTAAGTGAAAAAGCAAGTATTGTTGAGAAAGCAAGAAGTGTGCAGAAGGTCATAGACAGATTAGCAGAATGGGTATAATGGTAGATGAAATATAGTGTGCAGAAGTATAGTGTATAGTGTCATGCAGTTTGATAGAGGAAATAAAGGCATAGACTATTTTCTAAGTTGAGTGCAAATTCAGAATTCAGAGGTGCAAAAGGACTTGAGTGTCCTTGTGCAGGATTCTCTGAAGGTTAACTTGCAGGTTGAGTCAGTGATAAGGAAGACAAATGCAATTTTAGTATTCATTTTGAAAGGACAAGGATGTAAAAGCAGGGAAGTAAAGCTGAGGCTTTATAAGGCAAGGCCTAGATAGAGCTGAGGCTTTATAAGGCAAGGCCTAGATAGAGTGGATGTGGAGATGTTTCCTATAGTGGGGGAGTCTGGGACCAGAAGCTACAGTCTCAGAATACAAGGACTTTCCATTAGAACAAAGATAAAGAGAAACTTCTTTAGCTAGAGAGTAGTGAATATGTGGAATTTATTGCCACAGACAAGTCATTGGGTATATTTAAGGCGGAGATCGATAGGTTTTTGATTAGTAAGGATGTCAAATTTTACGGGGAGAAGCAGGAGTATGGAGTTAGGAGGGATAATAAATCAGCCATGATGGAATGACAGAGTAGACTTGATGGGCTGAATGGCCTAGTTCTGCTCCAATGCCTTATAGGCTTTCTATTCATTGCAGCAAACAAAGAAATTTAAATCAAATTATCCTAAAACATCCATGGCATTAGACTGAAAAGACAGGTTGCTAAACGTACAGTAATTGGAGTGAAATTTGCTCAGTTTTTCCTAATCTGTTTGTAAAGAGAGGATGCTCTGTCTGGAAGGAAGTTTCATTGTTAAAAAATAGTTTTATATTTCTTGTACCTCACTGAAGCTTCCATGCTATGCAATATCAGATGTTGTATGTGGCACACAGCTCTCTTCTTTGTTTGTCATTTCACCATGGGCAAAGTCCAAGACCAATATATGTTTGCTTTGGCTTCTAATTGGAGGCATTAAACATATTTATTTCCTAAAAGACAGAGCAGATTCTAAATAAAGATAAGCTACTGTGTCTGACCTACAGTGCACTGTGGTACGTGCATCCTTGCTCACTGCAAGTAGCTCTTTATCACCAATGTCCATCAGCCAACGTTTATAATGATCCCATAAATGTAAGTGCAATCTCCTTTCTGAAAGCTGTTCAGGCCCGATAAAGTGTAATATAACATTATAAGTTTCCGTATAAATGTCAGGCATGAATAGTAAAAACTAATTTAATTGCTAAATTGTGATTTGTAAACTGTTAAATGTTTTTCCAAATTAACCTAATTCCAGAATTTGATCCTAGTGTTCAGGTTATACCTATGTGATAGCAGACTCATGGTAGCCATGGTAGATCTAGGCTGAGGGTGGAAAAACAGTGAAAGGGAAGCTAGCTGGCAGCCACTGACCTGAACGTGACCAATCTTAATAAGAATTTTTGCTATCGACTGTTAATCTTAAATCACATCTGGGCAACATAACCTGAACAGAACAGGCCCAGCACTTGTGCAGCTTCCAGAACTGTCCAGAAACAAGCAGTAACCCTTCATTCAAGGGCAACGGGAAATAAGCAAGGCTAATACAGCTTTACATAACTTTAAATGTCCTTGGGAGCCAGTGTAATATTGGTCACCTTTTGACCATTTTCTGTTTGTAAAACTAAGCTTACATTATGCAATTTTTACCATCATGCAACGGAGTCAGTAAATAAGTCAAATAGGTGACTCCTATTAGAAATGTCCTACCAAAGTACATATGATTATCTGGAAAGGAAGGGCCATTGCTCATTCAACCATAACCATTGGGCTAGTTGATCAACTTTAGTTCAGTAGTATGCTTAAAGGTAAAGTGCTGACCTGCTGAAGTTAGGAACACATAAGGAAGTGTATGCTAAGCAACTGCAGACATCCCACCCTGCAAAAACTCATTTCAGGGAGGTAGTAGCCCCACCCCCTGCAACCCCATATTCCCCCCTCGCCCCCTCCCCTCTGTTGAGGGTGTATGTAATACTGTGTTTAGTGATTTTGTCTAATCTGTAAACCAAGTTGGGTATATGCAGAAAATGTGACATTAAAATATGTACTTATATTATTATGTTTATTCTATTACAACTTTAAGCAAGTCTACAGGGAGTTTGGCCTCATCATGTAGGACATCAATAGAGTAGCTCCTTAGCAGCTAGCCAGCTAGTTTAAATAACGTTACCTACGCTAATGAACGAATGACACCTGTTAAACTCACCTCAACATCTCTTTTACATTTTAACCCACCGTGGGCAATAGAAAAGTCACTGTTGCAAACAGTGCAGCGAGCAACACTGTCATTATTTTTGAGGTTGTCTGTAAAGCCCGCCCACAAAGAAAACTAATAGGTCTACTTTGCACAAAGAGAGACCAATCAGGATGCTCGCTCTCTCTTTCCCTCTCCCTCTAAAAAAATCAATTTGCGGGATATTGTATATAATTTCCAGGCATCAGGGAGTCACTATCAATATGCGGGAGGCTCCCGGAACTTCCGGGAGAGGTGGGATGTCTGCAATTGAGTCAGCTTGCTGTCAATAGAGCAAAACAATCCCACATCTAATGGTTTAAAACAAAACTCTGCATTCCTGTCCCAAGCACTTACTGAAAAAAATAGTTAAACAGCTAACAATAGGATGCCAATGATATCCCCACCTGCATCTGAAGCTAGAGCCTGGTGCAAGTACACCTGAAGCTATCTTTAGGCAGATATGCAAAGCAGACTTTCAATCTAGAGTTATTTCTGAGACCCACCAGCACCAAAACAACTTTTCCAAAAATTTCACACAATACCATGGAATAGCTGAATGCAGCAGATATGTCAAAAGTCTTTGGAAACTGCTGCAGTTTGGCTGACATGCCAATGGTGCATTACAGAACTAGCTGTACCTTTGATGAAGTTGTTCCAGTGTACTTAATACACTGACAAAGAGAAAAGCCATCCTGATGTAGTATATCCACAAATCCAAAACAGGCAAGTATTGCTCTTTCAATGAAAAGCGATAGTATCACAGATGACAGGAGAGAACAGACGGCTCTAGTCCTACTTCTAAACTAAAATGAAACATTTCAAAGGCTAAAAAGAAAAGCCAAAACACACATAAACGACAGAATTTGCAGTACAAGGATGAAAAGACAAAGGAGTGCATGAATGTATCATTTACTATGATGCAGTCAATTCTTTGTTTTGTTTCACTCAAGAGGACTACTATAATCAGATAGAAACGGAATTATTTTCCAGCAGTGCAGATATTCCTCAGAGCTCATTACTCACTCAGCTTTCCCATTTACTTCTGGAAAAATCTTCTTAATATTTCATGTTTCTCAGATTCTAATCAAGATATTTAGAAGTTATATATGATGCTTGGCATAACAGAAAACTAGTTTGCATAAATAAAGTCCATCAGTTCGATAATTTTTTGTTAACTAATGGTTCTGATGGAGATTATTATTATTGGGGGTTTTGGCATTTTAAGTAAGTATAGGAATAAACCTTGGAGAAAAAAAGTAATCAGAAATTCTAAGATTTCCCAATACAGTATAGAAAATTGAAGATAGGACGAGGGAGTGTTTTGCATTTTTGTCTGATTTTACTTTCTATTGGTTTGATAAGGTGCAACACACATGAGGCTGCTTAACAAGATAAAATC
Source organism: Mobula hypostoma (assembly GCF_963921235.1). Lineage (NCBI taxonomy): Eukaryota > Metazoa > Chordata > Chondrichthyes > Myliobatiformes > Myliobatidae > Mobula > Mobula hypostoma. The sequence goes on along the minus strand of NC_086098.1, from coordinate 105,117,609 downwards.
TTGTGGCGTTACAGGAAAGATACTGGTGTGGACACAGGAATGGCTGACAGGTAGGAAGCAGCGAGTAGGAATAAAAGAGGCCTTTTCAGGTTGGCTGCTGGTGACTAGTGGTATTCCTCAGGGGTCAGTATTGACACATTATTTGTCAGTGATTTAGATAATGGAACTGATGGTTTTGTGGCAAGGTTTGCAGATGATATGAAGAAAGGTGGAGGGGAGAAAGCGCTGAAGAAGTGATGCGATTGCAGCAGAACTCAGACAAATTGGAAGAACGTGCAAAAAGTGTTAGGAAATGTATTACAATGCATTTTGGTAAAAGGAACAATATTATCTAAATGGGGAGAAGGTTCAAACATCAGGGATGCAGAGGGACTTCGGAGTTTTCATGCAAGAATCTCAGAAGGTTAATTTAAAGATTGAGTCTGTCGTAAGGGAAGTAAATGCAATGTTGGCATTTATTTCAAGGAGAATAGAATATAAAAGCAAGGAGGTAATGCTGAGCCATTATAAGACACTAGTTGGGCTGTACTTAGAGTATTGTCAACAGTTTTGGTTCCCATATCTCAGAAAGGATGTGTTGTCATTGGAGAGAGTCCAGAGGAGGTTCACGAGGGTGATTCCAGGAATGAAGGAGTTAACATATGAGGAACGTTTGGCAGTCTTGGGCCTGTACTCACTGGAATTTAGAAGAATGCATGGGGATGTCATTGAAACAGTGTGACAGTGGGATAGTGTGTATGGAACTGGAGGAAATAGCAGAGGTACTTAATGAATATTTTACTTCAGTATTCACTATAGAAAAGGATTTGGTGATTGTAGTGATGACTTTCAGCAGACTGAAAAGCTTGAGCATGTAGATATTAAGAAAGAGAATGTGCTGGAGCTTTTGGAAAGCATTAATTTGGATAAGTCGCCGGGACCAGATGAGATGTACCCCAGGCTACTGTGGGAGGCGAGGGAAGAGATTGCTGAGCCTCTGGCGATGATCTTTGCATCATAAATGGGGACGGGAGAGGTTCCAGAGGGTTGGAGGGTTGCAAATGTTGTTCCTTTATTCAAGATAGGGAGTAGAGATAGCCCAGGAAATTATAGACCACTGAGTCTTACTTCAGTGCTTGGTAAGTTCATGAAGAAGATCCTGAGAGGCAGGATTTATGAACATTTGGAGAGGTGTAATATGATTAGGAGTAGTCAGCATGGCTTTGTCAAGGGCAGGTCACACCTTATGAGCCTGATTGAGTTTCTTGAGGATGTGGCTAAACACATTGATGAAGGAAGAGTAGTGGATGTAATGTATACGAATTTCAGCAAGGCTTTTGATAAGGTACCCCATGCAAGGCTTATTGAGAAAGTAAAGAGGCATGGGATCCAAGGGGACATTGCTTTGTGGATCCAGAACTGGCTTGCCCACTGAAGGCAAAGGGTGGTTGTAGACAGGTCATATTCTGCATGGAGGTTGGTCACTAGTGGGGTGCCTCAGGGATCTGTTCTGGGACCCTTACTGTTCGTGATTTTTATAAATGACCTGGATGAGGAAGTGGAGGGATGGGTTAGTAAGTTTGCTGATGACACAAAGGTTGGAGGTGTTGTGGATGGTGTTTAGGGCTGTCAGAGGTTACAGCGGGACATTAATAGGGTGCAAAACTGGGCTGAGGTGGCAGGTGGAGTTCAACCCAGATAAGTGTGAAGTGGTTCATCTTGGTAGGTCAAATATGATGGCAGTATTAATGGTAAGACTCGGCAGTGTGGAGGATCAGAGGGATCTTGGGGTCCGAGTCCATAGGATGCTCAAAGCAGCTGAGCAGGTTGACTCTGTGGTTAAGAAGCATATGGTGCATTGGCCTTCATCAATCATGGAATTGATTTAGGAGCCGAGAGGTGATGTTGCAGCTATATGGGACCCTGGTCAGACCCCACTTGGAGTACTGTGCTAAGTTCTGGTCGCCTCACTATAGGAAGGATGTGGAAGCCATAGAAAGGATGCAGAGGAGATTTACAAGGATGTTGCCTGGATTGGGGAGCATGCCTTATGAGAATAGGTTGAGTAAACTTGGCCTTTTCTCTTTGGAGCGACGAAGGATGAGAGGTGACCTGATAGAGGTGTATAAGATAATGAGAGGCATTGATCGTGTAGATAGTCAGAGACTTTTTCCCAGGGCTGAAATGGTTGCCACAAGAGTACACCGGTTTAAGGTGCTGGGGAGTAAGTACAGAGGAGATGTTTTTCATTCAGAGAGTGGTGAGTGTGTGCAATGGGCTGCCAGCAACGCTGCTGGAGGTGGATACGATAGGGTCTTTTAAGAGACTTTTAGATAGGTACATGGAGCTTAGTAAAATAGAGGGCTGTAGGTAAGCCTAATAATTTTTAAGGTAGGGACATGTTCAGCACAACTTTGTATTGTGCTGTAGGTTTTCTATGTTCTATGTTCTATGAAACCTACCGAATGTTGGAAGGACCAGATAGGATGGATGTGGAGAGGATGTTTCCTTTGGTGGGGGTATCCAGAACTAGAGGGCACTCTTCAAAATTGAGGGGTGACATTTTAGGACAGAGGTAAGGAGGATTTTTTTTAAACAGAGAGTAGAAAATCTGTAGAATGCTCTATCACAGACTGCGATGGAGGTCAAGTCCATGAGTATACTTAAGTTGGAAGCTGATAGTTTCCTGATCAGTCAGGGCATCAAAGGATATGGCGAAAAGGCAGGTGTATGGGGTTGAGTGGGATCCGGCATCGGCCATAATGGAATGGCAGAGGAGGCTCGATGGACTGAATGGCCTAATTCTGCTCCTATGTCTATGGTCATACGGTCTTATCACTTTTGGAGTTCCTCAAGGCAATGTTTTAAGCCTTTAAACCATTTTAACTTGTTTCTCAATAATCTTTTCACCATCATAAGGTTTAAAATGTCTACTTCCGCTGATATTCAGATAACAAAGAAGTATTTGTGAACAGACATTAGTACCTAGACAACATTCAAAGATCGAAAGATTCGAAGTACATCTATTATCAAAGTATGTATGCAGTACACAAACCTGAGTTTCATCTTCCACACAGACAGCCACAAAGCAAAGAAAACCATGAACCCATTCAAAGAAAAACATCAACTACCCCACCTGCTCAAAAGAAAACAAATTGTGCGTACTGTAACAAAAGGAACAAGTGAAAAACACAAAATATACATCACAAAGTGGAAAAACCATGCATATTCAGTTCACTTAGTGTTCTGACAGTAGAGCACTCCTTTATGTGAACTGCTAATAAGCCTTCCTTCATTTTGTTGTTGGGAATGAGAGTGAACAGATGAAACTGTAAATGCTAGACTGTATTTACGTTGCTAATAGAGCCTACCTGAACAACCTTTTACACTACTACCTAGTTGATACAAATGCTGTAACCTCCTGGAAAAGTTTGGCAAGGGATGCAGCTAATTCTGGAATACATGGCAAGCAAGATGTCCTGACGAAGGGTCTCAGCTCGAAACATCGACTATACCTCTTCCTAGAGATGCTGCCTGGCCTGCTGCGTTCACCAGCAACTTTGATGTGTGTTGCTTGAATTTCCAGTATCTGCAGAATTCCTCGTGTTTGCTTTTTTAAATTCACTACTGTTAAGCCTCTTCTGGTGATGCCTACACTGAAGAAGTTTAAATCTTCTCTTCGACGGGAGTTCAGTGAAACCATCTCTCACTGCTCCCCATCTGTAATTTCTTTGGCTCTTCAACTTTTCGACCACATTTTGACTCAGACTCGCTATCACAGCCATATATCCTTTCTTGGAACATGCCTCCGTCGCCAAATTACTCCAGTTGGCTTTAGGATTCGTTTTCGAGCCTCTTAATTTGGACCTTCTGAGGATCCCAGGTACTCACATTTTATTGACTCTGCCTGTCATCAAGTTCTGAAGGTGACCCTCTCCACCATGAGGAGGTATTTGGTGTCCCTATCCCAGACCCTTCCACACCTTCGGGACATTTTCTTCGCCGTCTGTAATGGTCCTACCCGTTATTTCATCCTCCGTCGGATCCATGCCTGCAATCGCTGTTTTTTTGACTTTGTCATGTTAGGCAAACATCGCAAGATCTTACATCTGCAGATCCCAGAGCCTGCTGGCCCTGACACTAGCAGGCATGAACTTCAGATTGCGGCCCCTGCCATTGATCTCGCCGGCTCCAACACCTCAGGGCATATTCAAAACCCGGACTCCAGCAACGACCATGGACACCTTCAAAGCAATTGTGCAACCACCAACTGCGACGCCAGCCTTGAACTCCAGGCCAGGTCTTTATGTGCTGTTATTGTGACTCCCGTCTCCCTTTCCCCCGCTACCACTCTGCAACCCCGTCTCCCTCAGCTTCCACCGTCAGCTCCTGGGCCCTCAGAGCCTCCATCTTCCTCTCACCCCAACCCTCCCCTCTCCACTGACACCCCCAGCCTCCCTCCCCCCTCCCCCCTCTGATCCCAGCTCTCATCCGTGGGTCTTTACCATCCCCTCCGACCTTCAACTGTCTGAGGCAGAACGCTCTGTCCTCAGTAAGGGCCTCACCTTTGTCCCCCTTCGCCCACACCTCAGCGAGTTCCGTGTTCGGCATGATGCGGAACTCTTCTTCCGCCGTCTCCATCCCCGAGCCTACTTCTTCGGCAAGGACTCTTCCACCCCCACCGATGACCCCTTCTCCCGTCTTCAACCCTCCTCCTCTTCATGGACACCCTGCTCTGGTCTTCTGCCTGCTCTGGATCTTTTTATTGCTAACTGCCGACGGGACATCAACCATCTCGACTTCACCGCACCATGTTCCCATTCCAACCTTACTCCTTCCGAACGCTCTGCTCTCCACTCCCTCCGCACTAATCCTAAACATACTATTAAACCCGCCGATAAGGGGGGTGCTGTTGTAGTCTGGTGTACTGACCTCTACCTTGCCGAGGCACAGGAACAACTCGCGGATACCTCCTCTAATTTACCCCTCAATCGTGACCCCACTAAGGAGCAGCAGGCCATTGTCTCCCACACCATCACCGACTTTATCCACTCAGGGGATCTCCAAGAGTCCTGACGAAGGGTCTCGGCCTGAAACGTCGACTGTACCTCTTCCTAGAGATGATGCCTGGCCTGCTGCGTTCATCAGCAACTTTTATGTGTGAAACAAGTTGTTTTCTGGTTCTGATTCTCTTGCTAGAGGTACTTCTAGATTTCACAGGGAGCGAATCATACTGGCTGAAAACTACTGGCATTATCTCCTTATTGTGGCAGGTCTAGTTTCTTTAGCAAAATGATGTGAGCAAATGCTGATTGTTATTTAAAAATCACACTGATTCAATGCTTGGGACTTCAGATTTTACACTCATAAGCAACGATGTTTAAAAGGGAATTAGACTGCTTTCTTCCTTTTGTTAATCTGTTCTATAGCTGTGAATTTAACACCCAAGGGTACGCATTGAATTGAAAGGACAGGAAAGAAGGCAGAAGGGCTGGTGTGGCTCTGTTGGAAAAAAATGATATCAAATTATTAGGAAGAGCTGCCATAGGGTCAGAAGGTGTTGAAAGGCTCAACCTATAAATTAACCTTCTGGTTGCACGATGACTCCTAAGTCCCTCTGCACCTCTGATGTTTGAACCTTTTCCCCATTTGTATAATAGTCTGCACTATTGTTCTTTTTACCAAAATGCATTAGCATATATTTCTCAGCACTGGATTCCATCCGCCACTTTTTTGCCCATTTTTTCCATTTGTTGAAGTCCTGCTGCAATCACATTACCTACCTCTTCACCACCTACCTCTTCACCTATCTTCGTATCATCCACACTTTGCCTCAAAGACTATACCGCATAAGATACAGATGGGCTGATGGCCTAATTCTTCTCAACCTTCAGTGAAGGTTGATTTTTATTTCAATCCCATTCTCCTGCATTCTCCCTGTAACACCTAATCCTTTTACCAATCAAGAGCCTATCAATCTCTGCAGTAAACATACCCAAAGGACCTTTATGGCCCTCTGTGACAACAGATTCCACAGATTTCATGCTCCTTTGAGTACAGGGTCTAGAGTTATTTAACGCTCTTCATATGTTAAGCTATTCATTCCAGAATCATTCTTGCAAAACACCTCTGACCCACTCTCTTTGACCATGAGGTCTTTAGACTGGTATGTTTAACTTCCAATAATCACAACCATCTTCACTCAGGTGTGACTATATCTTGCAGAGAGTTTTCCTAATCACAGTGGTTTTAATTTTTACTGATTTTCATTGCCATATTTAATCAAATGCTGTCTTGAAATCAAGCTGAAACATTTTTGTCTCACTCTTGAAATTGATCTCTCTTGGCTCCTGTAGTGACTGCAATGCAGGTTGAATCCAGGCGATCCAAGTTCCTCTCCATTTATCGTTATGTACAGGTGACTCACCTCCTGACTTGGCAAAATACTTCAGTAAAAAGATGGCATTTTTGATAGCACTACATTCTTCCATGCCTCCATGGAGGTATTGGCCTAGAATTTGTTGTGTGTCTCTGGAAAGGTACTTTATCATGAGCCCTTCTAATGTAAGAAAAACTGAGCCCTGCTGCTGCTCAATATTTCAATAGCATGGATCTGTGGTGATTTTAAGGTTACCATCAACCAGTGCTGAATGTAGACCAATACCCTTTGCTCAGGATAGAAAATAACTTTGCAAACTTCCCTGGAGGGAAACACTTCAGCAAGGTGGACTTAGCTCAGGCCTACCTACAGATAGAGATGGAAGAAGAGTCCAAATTTTTTCTCACCATAAATAGTCACAAGGGACTTTATTACTATAATAGGCTTATTTTTGGAGTAGCATCTGCACCTGCACTCTGGCAGAAAGCCATGGACCGGGTGTTGCAAGGCTATCTAGTCACTCAGTGTTAATTGGATATCAACATTGTTAACAGTAAGGACATCAAGGAACATCTCCAAAATCCCAAGACAGTGTTACAAAGATTAGGTTATGGGCTCAGAGGAAACTACAACAAGTGTGAATTCTTTAAACCAAGCATCACTTACTGTGGTTACACTATTGATGCACAAGAATTACACAAGTGTGCTGAGAAAATTCAAGCAGTGGTGGATGCTCCAAGGCCAAAAAATGTGTCACAGTTGTGGTCCTTTTTAGGATTTGTCAATTACTACAACGCATTCCTGCCAAATGTGGCTACTGTGCTCCACTCCTTGAACTTATTATTACAGATCAGGAAGAAATGGTAATGGACAAAGTAGTGTGAGCTGGCTCTCCAAAAGATAAAATAAATTGTTTTGTCAGATGCTATACTCACAAATTATGATCCCATCATTCAGTGAAGCTTGCCTACGATGATTCACCTTTTGAGATAGGTACAGTCACGTCAGCTGTTATGAGTGATGGAAGTGAATGCCTTTGCATCACATTCCCCTACTGCATGAGAAGAATTATGCATAGATTGACAGAGAGACCTGGAGTATGGTTTGGGGTGTAAAGTTTTTCAAGAAGTACTTGTATGGGAGAAAATTTACCATTGTTACTGATCATCAACCACAAGTGTCCATTTTCAATCCACGGAAGGGTGTTCCACTAACAACAGCAGCACGAATGCAGGGATGGGCTCTGTTTCTTGGAGGACATAATTACAAAATCAAATTCAACAGGACAACTAATCATGGAAATATTGATGGATTGTCCTGTTTACCCTTGGAAAAGGAAACACCTGAAAAATTTGCAAAAGAGAACACTATTCTTGACCTATTCTCCCTAATTCAAATCAAAAGTCTACCTGTTATGGCAGAGATGATCCAAAGGACAACCAGAAGAGACCCCACACTGCCTCAGGTCTACATGGCAACACAGAATGGCTGGAATGTGCAGCAGAAATTCCAGGTCCTCCATTTTTAGCAGCACCGGAATGAACGTCCTTGACGGAAGTTGCCGGTGTGGGATTGAGAGTTGTTGTACCATCCAAGCTGAGAGCGGTAGAGTTGGAGGAGCTACATGCTGGTCATCTAGGCGTGGTCATAATGTAAGTGTTGGCTCAAAGCTTTGTCTGGTGGCCTGAAATCAAGCAGCTTGTCATACACTGTGCGGGATGTCAACACATCCAAAAGATGCCAAGAGCAGCACCTCTCCATCATTGGAAATAGCATTCATTGCCCTGGCAGAGGATTCATGGAAGTTTGACCAGACCACTCATGGGCACAAATTTTTTGGTGGTAGTGCATGCAGCTACAAAGTGGCCAGAAGTGTTCCCAATAGCCTCCACTATAGCCTTGCACACTGTTGATGTATTGAGAAGCCTTTTCTTAAGGACTGGTGTTTCTCAGAAGGACTATGCAGAACGAAGAGCTGAGTCAAATTGAAGGCTCCTCAAACAAGGAGTTTTGATGTTTCACTCCTGGACAAGCAGTTCTGGCAAGGGACTACAGAGGTGATCAAAATAGGTGCTCGAAAAGATTAAGGCAGAACTGGACCACATTCCTACACAGTGGATATGACCTTAGATATCATCTGGAGATTACACGTTGATCAGTTGAGGAGAGCAGAGTCAATTGTTGGAGAAGAAAGGTGTGCAGAGCAGCCAGAACCACTTCCTGCAGTCCCAGAGTCAACTCCTACCACCACCACAGAGGAGGTCTCAGGACCTGGGATTGTTTCACAGCCACAAGTCTCACCGGCCAAACAGAGTGATCTCCCCTTGTCAGGAAAGACATCATTCTACAAGAGATTTCAAAGGTACATTTAATGTCAGAGAAATGCATACAATATACATCCTGAAATTCTTTTTCTTTATAACATCCACAAAAACAGAGGAATGCCCCAAAGAATAAATAACAGTTAAATGTTAGAACCCCAAAGTTCCCCCCAGCTCCCCTCCCCACCCATAAAAAAGCATCAGCGTCCCCCCCCCCCACTGAGCACTCAAGCATGTAGCGAGCATCAGTAAAGACACAGACTTGCAGTACCCCAAAGACTACTTGTTCACCCAGTGATTCGACATACCACAGGCTCTTTCTCTCTCTCCCGAATAAGGGAAAAAGAGCTGTCTCATTTTAAGAATGATATGTTGTTAATCATTATCCTCAAGGGGATGTGTACAGCAACTTAAATAGTTCCATCTGCACAAACCTCCAGTTAATTTTAGATTAATTTTAGAATTTTAGAATAATTTTAATTTCACCTATCACCACTAGCTTGTACTCCTTCCCCTCCCCCTAACCAAATTTTCTGGTTTCTGCCCCCTTCTTTCCAGTCCCAATGAAGGGTCTCAGCCTGAAACATTGACTGATGGATTCCATTCATTCTGATCAACTTATCAAACTTGGTATTAGTAAAATTTGTTGTCTACAAGTAGTTTTACAAGAATACATAAAGCAGAGGTCATTTTCAGCTTTCAAATGTTCAGTTATACAATGGAAAGACAGCAGGTTCTACCCACTTTGAAGATGTATTGCCTACTAATAGCCCTTCTAATATCCACCAATCACGTTCAGCTCTGCCAAGCCCATGAGTCAAGTGGGACAGCTAGTAGTTTCTTGCAAAGATAATCATATTGAATATATTCTTTCACTGTGTCCTGTGTCCTAGTTATCTGTATATATCTACCAAGTAAAACATCTAATAGCTGGATTGGTATAAGATCTTTCACATAAAAGCTTCAGATAACTTCTCTTTCATATAGTGGAACAACAGTACTGAATCTCAAAGGCATCACACTATTCTGGATACTTATCTCATATCTTTTGAGAACGGTAGCAATGCTCCATCCTCATATTCTCCTTCCTAACCATTACATGTCTGAACACCCTTGAGAGGGCAGGATCATATCTCATCGTAGCAGTAAGCTTTTGGTTTGAGACTAGAGCTCTATCCATATAGGGTCATAGAGTAATTCAGCTCAGAAACAGGCCCTTCAGCTCATCTTGTCCAAGGTTACCAAGATGCCCCTTCTGAATGAGATCTGTTTACCCCATAATTTTTCCACATTTGGCCTTTCTTTCAGTAATGAGAACATCTCAGCCTATTTTAAAGTTACCTGTGGAATTGCAACATTACTAGTAGCTGACTCAGTGCATCCACGTTCCAATTGTAATCTCTATTCTTGGACTTCAGAACGTAATGGAATGCAGCTAATGTTAATGACCATCTGTTTATCTACTTAAGGTTTCTTCTTGGATTTTCCGAAAACAGCCCCAACGTGGTCTAGTATTCTATGAAAATGATAAAGTTATGGTTGCAGCCCAGTGGCTTGACATTCCCTAGTGAAACCTTTAAGTGTCAGGCTTTGATCAGGGCAAGTATTCCAGATATTCCAAGATATATCTAGGTTAAAAAAGTCCTCCTGCTTGTTATTTTTACACTTTCCTTACAATTTGTGCAATTTCTCTCTCATCCTTAATCCACGTCCTTATCTCTTCCTGTTCCAAATCAGATACCATTTGCTCTGTTTGCTTATCCATCATTCGATCTGTTTCTTCCTCTTTTTTTATTTATAAAGGCAATGAACCATTGGGCATGACGTTCATGAGCTAGTGGGTGTGATATTGACAACATTGCACCAATACATTTTGGCAAATCGTCAAGTTCTGGGTCAACTGTGTAATTATAGGGAGTAATCTCCAGAAGAATTTCTGATGTTGTAGAATGGAAGAATGTGGTTTAATTGGTTTACACCCGTCATTAGAACTCTGGGGCCTTGCACCTTTTTATTTGTATGAACTGCAACATTAACATTGACATCTTGTCTAAATCTTCTTTATTATCCTCAAGTCAAGTCACTTTTTATTGCCATTTCGACCATAACTGCTGGTACAGTACATAGTAAAAATGAGACAATGTTTTTCAGGACCATGGTGCTACATGAACAATACAAAAACTACACAGAACTACGTAAAACAACACAAAACTACACTAGACTACAGACCTACCCAGGACTGTATAAAGTGCACAAAACAGTGCAGGCATTACAATAAATAATAAACAAGACAATAGGCACAGTAGAGGGCAGTAGGTTGGTGTCAGTCCAGGCTCTCGGTATTGAGGAGTCTGATGGCTTGGGGGAAGAAACTGTTACATAGTCTGGTCGTGAGAGCCTGAATAGTTCAGAACCTTTTGCCAGATGGCAGGAGGGAGAAGAGTTTGTATGAGGGGTGCGTGGGGTCCTTCATAATGCTGTTTGCTTTACAGATGCAGCATGTGGTGTACCTGTCTGTAATGGCGGGAAGAGAGACCCTGATGATCTTCTCAGCTGACCTCACTATCCGCTCCAGGGTCTTGCAATCCGAGATGGTGCAATTTCCGAACCAAGCAGTGATGCAGCTGCTCTCAATACAACCTCTGTAGAATGTGGTGAGGATGAGGGGTGGGAGATGGACTTTTCTCAGCCTTCGCAGAAAGTAGAGACGCTACTGGGCTTTCTTTGCTATGGAGCTGGTGTTGAGGGACCAGGTGAGATTCTCTGCCAGGTGAACACCAAGAAATTTGGTGCTCTTAACGATCTCTATGGAGAAGTTGTCGATGTTCAGCAGAGGGTGGTCGTTCCGTGCCCTCCTGAAGTCAACAACCATCTCTTTTGTTTTCTTCACATTCAGGGACAGGTTGTTGGCTCTGCACCAGTCCGTTAGCCGCTGCACCTCCTCTCTGTAAATTATGCAAATGTATTGATGGCACAATCCTGTAAATTAAGGTGCAGAAAATGGTTAGCTTCATTTACTTGATTATTCCTCTTGAATTACATTCTGGCAGAATGCCATCAATGTTACAGTGGTCTGTTTGTAAGTAATGTTGTAATATACCAAACTATTATTGGACTGTGAATTCTGATCAAGCATGTCCCATTCGACTCATCTGTAAGATGACTGAAGTCCCAAAATAATGGGACCCAAAACAGTGCAGATAAAAAGACATTCTGGTTTACTTTTCAAATTAAGATACCAGCTGTCAGGTTGGTAACACTGCACTGGTGTTATTGTGATTTTTTTAAAGTGTAAATTAATCTGAATGTTATAGAAAATAGGATTAACTCTGCTCAACTTGAAAGTTTTTATTTCAGTTCCTCGTTTATTACACACATTTGTAAAAACATTAGTATCTAGGAAAAAGTGAAACAAAATCATTTGTTTTCAGGATGAACTGATGTAGTGTCACATCTTCAGCTTTCTACTGTCATTGAAACTAATTACTGCTAAAATGACAACATCACTGCAGCTAAGAGATAATCTAATTCATGGTTAATGTGTAGGTCATTTCAGGAACCACAATGATCAATAATACAAAACCTTGCTAATGTGGGAATATCGAGTGAATAAAAAAAATCAGATTCATGTCGGAACAGATGGATCAATTGAGCACGTCTACAAGGAACATGGTTGCAGGAAATCAGTATCCACCATCCAGGCCACGTTCTCTCTCACTGCGATAATCAGGAAGGAGGTACAGGAGCCTTAGTTCCCACACCACCAGGTTCTGGAACAGTTATACCCCTCAACCATCAGGTTCCTGAATCAGAGTAGATAACTTCACTCACACCAACACTGAAATAATTCCACAACCTATGGGCTCACCCTCAAGGACACTGCAACTCATGCTGTCTATATTTATTGTTTGTTTATTTATTTATTTATTATTATTTTGTTTCTTTTTCTTTTCTGTGTTTGCACAATTTTTATCTTTTGTACACTGTTAGTTTGTGCGACTTTGTTGAGTGCAGTTTTTCATTGATTCTACTGTGTTTCTTTGTAGTTGCTCTGAATGCCCACAAGAAAATGTATCTTAGAGTAGTACATATGTACTCTGATAATAAATTTACTTAGAACTTTGATCTTTGAATGAGATCTATTGGGGGCATTTGACACTCTTTGCAATTTAATGAAAGATTAACAAATACCCGGTTCGCTGCCACTGCTACTGTGCGATTGAGAATCTCCGGAGGGGAAGGCCCCAAATCCTCGGCTTTGCCTGTTGCTGGCGGCTGGGGCTGGGGTCGAAGCACTCGGCAGAGATGATGCTCAATGCTCGGTGTCAGAGGGCTGGTCGGAGGCTCGAAGTTTTCAGACGAACTCAGAGTCAGACTGTGGTCGGGTGCTTCCAGGATGCTGCATCGGCAAGTTTGCGGCGCTGGAAGCTCATGGCAGGGAGATTTTTCTTCCTTCTCCTGTGAGATGATGGGACTTTCGAGAGACTTTGAGATTTTTTTTTACTGTACCCATGGTCTGTTCTTCATCAAATTACAGTATTGCTTGCACTGTTGTAACTAAATGTTATAACTATGTGGTTTTTGTCAGTTTTTCAGTCTTGGCCTGTCTTGTGTTTTTGTGATATCACACTGGAAGAACTTTGTATCATTTCTTAATGCATGTATTACTAAATGACAACAAAAGAGGACTGTGTGTCCTCATAATCTAATCTAATCAATATTCATGTTCTCATTGCCTTTAGACGTTAAAGATTTCCACATTTTTGCATTATTTGTTTGCAGAATAAGAGGATTTACCAAGATGTTTTGTTTAGTTCACTTTAGCATTGGATCATAAATTGATGTGGTTCATTTACCTCTCTGATTCTCTTTCCCCATCAATAAAATCATCTTTGATTAATGATCTAAAATTACGTGCATAGTGTGTGCACTATATTTCTCTATATTCAACTACATTAAAAAATAATAGGTACTTCGACTCTTACAAATTTCTGTAGATGTACTGTGAAGAGCATTCTGATGGTTGTATCACAGCCTGGTATGGAGGCTCCAATGCACAAGGTCACAAGAACCCTCTCATCACTGTTGTCAGGAAGGATACATAGGAGGGAGGCAGAAGAAAAGAAATTATAGGCAAGTTAGCCTGACTTCAGTGGCTAGGAAGATATTGGAGTCCATTATTCAGGATGAGGTTTCAGGTTACTTGGAGGCACTTGATAAAATAGGCTGAAGTCAACATGGATTCCTTAAGGGGAAATCTTGCCTGACAAATCTGTTTGAATTTTTTCAGAAAATAACAGGCAGAATAGACAATGGAGAGTCAGCAAAGTTGTTTACTTGGATTTTCAGAAGGGCTTTGACAAGGTGGCACATATGAGACTACTAAACAAGATAAGAACCTATGCTATTACAATAAAGTTATGAGTATGGATAGATTGGCTGGCTGGCAGGAGGCACAGAGTGGGAATAAAGTGGGGGCCTTTTGGGTTGGCTGCTGGTGACTACTGATGTTCTGCAGGGGTTGTTGTTTGGATCACTTGTTATATGTCAATGATTTGGATGATGGAATTGATGGCTTTGTAGCCAAGTTTGCAGACAATACAAGGATAGGTGGAGGGGCAGGTAGTGTTGAGGGAGCAGGGCATTTGGAGAAGGATGTATATAGATTAGGAGAATGGGCAAAGAAATGGCAAATATAATATAGTGTAGGGAACTGTATGGTCATGTACATTTGTAGAGGGAATAATGGTATAGACTATTTTCTAAATGGTGAGAAACATCAGAAATCAAAGGTGCAAAAGAACTTGGAAGTCCCTGTGCAGGATTCCCTGAAAGTTAATTTGCAGGTTGAGTCAGAGTTAAGGAAAGCAAATGCAATGCTAGTATTTATTTCAAGAGGACTAGAGTATAAAAGCAAGGATATAATGCTGAGACTTTATAAGGTATTGGTCAGACTATACTTGAAATATTGTGAGCAGTTTTGGGCCTCTTATCTGAGAAAGGATGTGCTGGCATTGGAGCGGGAAGTTCACAAGAATGATCCCAGGAATGGAAGGTTTAATGTATGGAAAGCATTTGATTGTTTTGGTCACGGAATTTAGGAGAATGAGGGGGTCTTACTGAAACCTATTGAATATTGAAAGGCCCAGATAGAGTGGATGTGGAGAGGATGTTTGGAGTAGAGGAGAGTCTAGATCCAGAGGGCACAGCCTCAGAATAGAAGGATGTCTCTTTAAAACAGAAATGACAAGGAATTTCTTTAGGTAGAGGATGGTGAATCTGTGGAATTCATTGCTACAGACAGCTGTGGAGGCCAAGTCATTGGGTATATTTAAAGCAGGGGTTGATAAGTTCTTGATTAGTAAGGGCTTCTAAGGTAATGGGGTTGAGAAGAGTAATAAATTAGCCATGATGGAATGGTGGACCAAATGTCCTACTCTACTCCTGTGTCTCATAGTGTAAGACTCACATTCAATGAATCAGGCAGCTTCTTCCCCTCTGCCATCAAGCTTCTGAATGGTCCATGAACACTGCCTCATTAATACTTTATCTTTCCCAATTTACTGGATAGACTTTTGTAATTTATAATAATTTTACATCTTAGTTCTGTACTGCTGCCAGTAAACAACAAATTTCACATCATAGAAGACAATGAAAACTCTCCGTCACATGTTCTACCAGTCTGTTGTTGCCAGTACAATCTCCCATGTGGTGGTGTGCTAAAAGGCTGGCCCTGTTGTAGGAGTCAAACTAGACACACTGGAGGTCAAAGTCATTTAAGTGTAAATGAATCATCTACCTAAAAACTCACTCTAACAGTGGTAGCACAGAAAATCATGGCAATTCTGGACCATGTTTCTTACCCTCTTGCATGCCACCTTGGCTGAACAGAGGAGCACTTTTAGTAATAGATTAAGATAACTGCACCTCCCCAAAGAGCGCTATATGAGGTCAGCTTATCCTCGGCCTTTAGGCTCTATAATGAGTCAACCTATAGCTGGGGAAGTGATGATCCCCTCCTATTAGACTGTTTGTGGTAACATTTTTTATTCTTTCTACTTCTCTTCTAATATTTAAATCTGTGCACTTGTAATGTTACTGTGACACTGTAATTTCCTTTGGGATCAATAAAGTATCTATCTATTTATCTACCTTATCTTAAATTTTACTCTTGAAAGGTGTATTTATGCCTCTTAGTTGTAGATTTTCCATGCAGTGGAAATAAAGTTTCTCTACACACACTACTAACATTCAAATAGTTAAAAATCCTCTGTTACTCTGCCAAATCCCAAAGAATACAGCATAGTTTTGCAAGTTAAACCTTGGTATTGAGGTATCAATCTGTCAATAAATCTATGCTGCCCTCTCTAAGGCCAATGTATCCTTTCTACTAAGTGGTGATTAGAACTGAATACAGTTCTGGAATGGAAAAGGACAAAATCATACAAGAACATTAAAATGAATTGATAGAACAAACAAATCCATAGGTATTCCAGAAAATACTGTTAAATAATATTAAAAATGTCATTACATTAATGATTATTAAAATGCCAGAAACATAAGTAAATGAATATTTTTCTAGTTAATTTGTTCTCCTGCTTCGAGAAGTTTGCGCTCAGACTTTCTACTTCAATCTTTGTAAGTGTTTTACCTCCATTTGGCCCTTTTGTAGATAACTGAACAATTCGTACTATGTTAGAAATGAAATCTTGTTACCAAGACACACGAGATCAGAACTCTAATTTACTATATAATCCAGAAACAAAAAAAATCATGTTTTGACTGCTCAGGCATATTTAATTTAATGAGATACAAAATGATTTCTCAAATTAAAAAAAGACAATACCAGAAAGTAGGAAACTAAAACATACAAAATCACAAAGATATCCTCAGCCATAATTAAACATTAACTGAAAAAGTAAAGCACCAGCTCACAGAGTGCACATTTACCCTTCAACACTAATCGGTCAAGGCTGTAAACACAAGTAACAATCCAGAAAATCTTTACTAATTCCTGTGTATCATACAAACCACAACTACAAACCAAAGCACAAAGGAAATGGGAAGACACTGTGCTTAAAACTACTGACTAACTTTTCACATTACCAAACTTCTAACAAAATTACCCTGACATGCTTATGGTGACACTTCATAGTTTCAAACTTCCACAACCTGGATCAACACATTGACGTTGTGTAGAGGCTTGTGTGCTTCAAGGTCTCCATCGGGCGATGCCAACTCAGGGCTACCCATGTTGGAACGACTATGGACGGGAAGCCTGACGAAGACTGATCCAACCCTGGCTCTCGAACTGACAGATTTGTGTTTGCCCCCTCCCGCCCCCCACCCTCAGGCCATGCCATAGGAAACAACAACAATAGTTTCAAAGCTCTGGATAAACGGGAAATATGCAATATTCGCAGGATAAGCTGATTTCAACAGTTTGCCTTCCAGCCTACTGATACGATCCACAAACAATATTAACAATGGTGTTCTTTTTACTCATGTTTTTCCAATTCCATTTATCACCAGCAGAGTTCAAAAAAAATTGTGGGGGGGAAATAAATTATTGTCAAACTCAGTCATGTCAGCTCCTTAGGCACTGACGAAGAGTTGTGAATTGAAGAATTCTGATCCAATGATGAAGGAACAAGAGTGCATATTCAATAGGCTCTGCACTCTATACACATGTGACTGTGTAGATAAGCACAGCTCCAATGTCATCTTCAAATTTTTCAATGACACTACTGTTGGACGAATCACAGATGATAGGGCAGGAAGCTTACCATGGTAAGATTGGACACCTGGCTGAGTGGTGGCACAACAACCCCTCACTCAATGTTAGCAAACCTAAAGAGCTGATTGTGACTTCGGCAAGTGGAAGGAGGGTGGCCACGTGCCATTCTCCATTGACAGAACAACAGTGGAGTCAGCCCACAGCTTTAAATTCCTGAGGATTAACATACCAGATGTTCTGTCTTGGGCCCAGCACAGAGATGAAATCAGAAAGAAAATGTGCTTCATGCATCATGATGCGATACTGTAATTCAAATGAGCAGGTCAGTAAGAAGCTGCACAGAATAGTGGACTCTACCCAATATATCACGGGCACATCCCTCACCACCATTGGAAGTACCTACAGGAAGTGCTGACTCAAGAAGGCAACACTCATCATTAAAGATTACCACCATCCAGACCATGGCATCTTTTACCATAGGGCAGGTTGGGTGGCGGGGTGGAGATGCAATTCTGCCAAAGGAAGATCACATGGCAATAAACTCAACTTTGAAAACACAAACAAGAGAAAATCTGCAGACGCTGGAAATCTAAGCACACACAAAACGCTGGAGGAACCCAGCAGGCCAGGCAGCATCTATAGAAAAAAACACAGTCAACGTTTCGGGCCAAAACCCTTCGAAACTCAACCTTGACTTTGATATTGTTTCTCTTACTTCTATATTGACAGTGGTACAGTTAGTAGAGCTTCTGCTTCCCAGCTGCAGCAATCCAGGTTACGTCCTGGTCTCCAGTACTGTCCCTGAAGAGCTTGCATGTTTCCCCTTTGACTGAGTGAATTTTGTCTGTTTTCAACCAACATTCCCAAGGCATACAAGATGGTAGGTTAATTGGTCTGCTAATCAACCTGGTGTGTAGACAAGTATCAGGATCTAGGGAAAGTTAATATGAATGTGGCTAGAATAGCTTAGAATAAGACTAGTGTAGAAGTAGGTGTCTGATGGCTGGTGCAGACATAAAGGGACAAAGGGTATGTTTCTACACTGTATCTGTGACTCTATGGTGTAGATTGTACTCACTGGCTGCTTTATTAGGTACACTTGTACACCTGCTCATTAAGGCAAACATCTTATCAGCCAGTCTTGTGGCAGCAACATGATCAAGAGGTTCAGTTGTTGTTTAGACCAAACATCAGAAAGGGAAGGAGTGTGATATAAGTGACTTTGACCATGGAATGATAGCTGGTGCCAGACGAGGTGGTTTCGAGTATCTCAGAAACTGCTGATCTCCTGGGATTTTCACGCACAGATCTCTAGAGTTACAGAGAAGGGTGTGAAAAACAAAAAAATATATATCCAGTGAACAGCATTTCTGTGCTTGAAAATACCTTGTAAATGAGGTCAGAGGAGAATGACCTGACTGGTTCAAGCTGACAGTAACTTCAGTAACTACCACTACAACAACGATGTGCTGAAGAGCACCGTTGAACTCATGGCACATTAAACCTTGAAGTGGATGAGCTACAGCAGCAGGAGACCACGAACAGATACTCAGTGGCCACTTTATTAGGTACAGGACTGAGTGTAGTGAACTCATCCTGATAAGTCACTACAGAACATCCTGCATATTGTTAATATTGGAGACACAACACCCTACCGGCAATAGTGATGATCAGTTATAATGAGAGCAAGACAAAGATTCAGAAAACTGATTGGTGTCGAGCCTCTTGTAACATGTGACTTATCCATCCAGGTGAGTGGGAACTATACTCCAGACCAGGTTTATATACATTAGACAGTCTAACAGGAATCAAAAAGTCATAGAGTCATAGATTTGGCATGGCAGTGCAATCATGCTATTGATATTTTGAGCATCAGAGGGGCTCAGTTTGCTCTGTTAGAAGGTCTCATGGTCAAGCCCTTTTCCAGAGGCACACAACAAATTCCAGGCCAATACCTCCATATAATAGAGGAAGAGTGTAGTGCTAACAAAAGTGATATCTTTTGGTTGAAAATATTTTGGCAAGTCAGGAGGTAAGTCATCTGCACATAAAGATAAACGGAGAGGAACTTGGATTGCATTGCAGTCATTATGGTGAACAAAAAAGCTGAATTCCAAAAGTGAGACAAGAGTGTTTGTGCTTGATCTCAAGACAGCATTTGATTAAATGTGGCAATGAACGTCAGTAAAAATTAAAGCCATTGGGATTAGGAACAACTCTCTGCAAGCTATAGTCATACCTGAATGAAAATGGTTGTGATTATTAGAATCCAATCGTGACAGTCTGAAGACATTCTGGGCCCTCTATATAAGCAACTATGTGCTGGTTCAAGAGAGTAGTCCAGAGGGGGTTTACAAGAATGATCCTGGAATGAAAAGCTTAACATATGAGGAGTCGACATTCCTCCCTAGGTCTATACTCAATGGAGCACGAAATGATGAGGGGCAAATCTTACTGAACACTGCTAAACAACAAAAAGCCAGGATAGAATGGACGTGGTCTAATGGCATAACCTCAGATATCTTTTTAAAACTGAGATGAGGAGGAATTTCTTGAGCCAGAGAGTGATGAATCTGTGGAACTGGTTGTCACAGAGGGCCAGGAAGGTCAACTCATTGGGTATACTTACTGCAGAGTATGATCAATTCTTGATTGGTAAAAGGATTTAGTGTTACCGGGAGAATGCTGGAGAATGGGGTTGAAATAAAAACCAGCCATTACTGAAGGTTGAGCAGAACTAGGCCATCAGCCCATTTGTATCTTATGCAGTATGGTTTTATCACTATGGAGTTCTTCAAAACAATGTTTTAAGCCTTTTAAGCATTTTAACTTGCTTCTCAATCACCTTTCTCACCACCATAAGGTTTAAAGTGTCAATGTCCACTGATGATTGCACACCTTCAGGAACATAAATTAGTACTTAGGTAACATTCAAAGATTGAAAGATTCAAAATACACTTATTATCAAAGTATGTGTGTATAGTATACAACCCTGGGATTTGTCTTCCCCTCATACAGCCACTAAACAAAGAAAACCATGAAACCTGTTAAAAAAAACATCAATCACACCCCCCAATGCACAACAAATAAATCTTGCAAGTGGCAACAAAAAATAAGTGAAAAACACAATACTGAAAGAGTCCAGGCATATTCAGTTTAGCACAGTGTTCATTATCTGCAGCCTAACAAGATTCAAAGTCACTCAAATTAGCAACAGAAAGGAACGACCAGAAACCAGAATCACAACATAACGCGAAATACAGAGTCCAATCCACAATCCACATCAGTTAAACATTGCCCAAGACCCAGGATTGTGCTACCATCCTCCGAAGCTATCGAGGGACAGAGAGAGGGAGCAGCGAGTGAGAAGGAGAGAGAGATTGTTACATGCAGTTACCTTCCACCGGCAGCAATGAGCAAGAAGCCAATAGATGGTGAACATCCCTCCACCTTCTGAAGGCTTAGAATAACTACCAAAAAACTACCCCCTAAAGAGAAATTTATAATATCTGTGTTTTTGGTGCGTGACTCACAGCGGACTTGCCAAGGCCTTTCAGTCATATGGGACTTCTGACAGTGGAGCACTCCTATGTGAGTTGCTAATAAGCCTTCCATCATTTTGTTGTTGGGAATGAGAGTGAACAGATGAAACTGTAAATGCTAGACTGTATTTACGTTGCTACTAGAGCCTACCTGAACAACCTTTTACACTACTACCTAGTTAATACAAATGCTGTAACCTCCTGGAAAAGTTTGGCAAGAGATGCAGCTAATTCTGGAATGCATGGCAAATAAGATGTTTTCTGGTCCTGATTCTCTTGCTAGAGCTACTTCTAGATTTCACAGGGAGCAAATCAAATTGGCTGAAAACTGCTGGCATTATCTCCCTGTTGTGGCAGGTCTGGTTTCTTTAGCCTGGTAATGTGAGCAAACGCTGCTTGTCATTTAAAGATCACACTGATTCAATGCCTGGGGCTTCAGATTTTACGTTCATAAGCAACGATGTTGTTTTAGAGAAAATTAGAATGCTTTCTTCCTTGTGTTCACCTGTTTTATCTTCCCCATAAAAGTTACACAAAGAAAGTTAAATGTACTTTGCTCTGCTGGGATTCCATTTACTGATTACCTGTCACCTATAGCTGTTAAGGAACCATCTAGGCATTACGATGTTCTACTTTGAAAAATACAGATAAACTATAAATAGAATCACCAAGGTCAAATTTCAGCATGCCAAATTAAACAAGTCCTGACTCACATGAATCAATCTTTCCTTCCTGAGGATACAAAGGGGTCAGTTTTGATCCCAGCAAATGTTTGTTGCTCAGCTGGAATGCTGGATGACTTCACTGCTCACCTGACCAATGTCTGGTCCAACCACATTGTGGTGAGGGCCAGTAAACAGGTAGCTTCTGCTCTGGACTAAAATGTCTGAAAACCAAATTAAGCGACCTGTCAGTGCAATATTTGTAAATGAAAAAAATGTGCATACTGAACGAACATTGCAATCTGAGTAAAAAGTGGGCTATATGATTTGGATGGAGTCCACTGTGAAAGTCCATAATAATTTTTGAATGACTTTGTAGAGCAAGAATGCCCTTGGCCCTGAAGGACTCCAGCAACCCATCAGTAGCCCAGCAGACCTGTAGGGCTTTTGTGAATGAAAACAATGTTAAAAATCAAAATCAGATAGCAATTATTAGCTGTTCAGGTATCATCTCTGTTTCAGGTCTAAGGCCCTCAATCAGAACTGGGAAAGAGGTAAAAAAAAAATGAGACAGTCCAGCAGCAGAGAAGGTGGTGGATATGGGGTAGAACAAAGGGAAATTCTCTGGTAGAGTGGTGTGACAGAAGCACATTATGTTTCTTTCTCTATGTTATGTGCTGTATGAGCAAGTCTTTATAAGGTATTAGTCAGACCACATTTGAAGTATTGTGACCAGTTTTGGGCTCCATATTTGAGGAAGTATGTACTAGCATTGGAGAGGATCCAGAGGAGGTTAACAAGAATGTTTCCGGGAATAAAATGCTTAACATATGAGGAGTGTATTAGGGCTATGGACCTGTACTCTGTGCAGTTTTGAAGAATGAGTGAGGATCTCATTGAAATCTACCAAATATTGAAATGTGGATGTGGAGAGGATGTTTCCAACAGTGGGAGAACTTCGGACAGAAGACATATATAATAAGTCCCTTTAGAACATAAGCGTGGAGGAGTTTCTTTAGTCAGATGGTGGTGAATCTGTGGAATTCATCAGGAGATGGGTGTGAAGGCCAAGTCACTGGGTGTATTTAAAGTGGAGTTTGATAGGTTCTTCATTAGTAAGGACAATTTCCCTCTGGGATCAATAAAGTATGACTATGACTATGACTATGACATCAAAGGTTGATAGGTTCTTCATTAGTAAGGACATCAAAGATTCAGGGAAAAGGCAAGAAAATGGGGTTGAGAGGGAAAATATATCAACCTTGAGCGAATGAGAGAGCAGACTGAATGGGCTAACTGGCCTAATTCTCCTTCCATGTCTTATGGCCTTACTGTGTTGTGGTCTTACTGTATGACATTCCCTGCAGACCAGTATATACCAACAGAGAGAACACTGAGCCAAAATCACAGGTGGATGTCCGGCAGAAAATCTCAGTTCTGATACAGAAAAACAGAAAGAATCAGTCACCTAAAGTTGGAGAACTCAATACTGAGGCCAGAAGATAAGTGTTGTCTGCGAAGCTTATATTGCACACCCTTGTAAAAGTATGGGAGGCTACAGATGGAAAAGTCAGAGTGGGAGTGGAAGGGAAAATCTGCACTGCTTCTCAAAGTTAGAGCAAACCAAATTATGAACATAATATGAACAAATTATGCAGGGCGTTAAATAGAAAAAAAGTAAATAGGAGGTATCATTTGAGTCCCTGGAGGTGGAAGGAGAGGAAAGTGGTAAAGGGAAAGGTGTTACATCTCCAGCAAGTGCATGAGAATTAAGAGAAATTGAGCTTGGTTTGAAATGGACTCCCAACTCACACTGGCATGGAACAATTTGCTCCTAAAATTCCTTCTAATTCCACTGAAAAATAAATCAAGCAAGGTACTTAATAATTCTTGCAAATTAACATCTTTTTTAACGGATATTATTCCAGTTTAAATAAAATCAGCTGTATCTAGTGTTACGTACCCCGTAACTGGGTTGCCAAACCAGCAGAAATGGATCACTCAGTTGGAGTCTGGATTACTAGAACTAAGAAAGTTTTATTAAAGAAACAAGCAACACAGTAATCGAAAGGATAATAAATGCAACAGTTCAGCAATGATAAACACACATGTGCACAGAATTAAGATAACAGCACCAATCAAGCTCTATCGTTGTCTAGGGGTAAATGACCAATTTCAAAGTGACACAAAGTTCAGTCCAATTTAGTAGTTCAGTTCGCAGTAATCGTTGCCATGGTGATGGACAACGTGGGGGGAGAGAGAGAGATAACGGGAACAACTGATCATTCAGAAACGGCTTCCACTCACAGACCGGCGATATTGTTCACAAGCAGCTTTCCGGGCGGGTCCTTTGTGATGTCACCTGAGGTCACCGACTGTGACCCCTCCTCCAGATGCGGTCGATCCTCTGCAGTGAACCCAGCACCCAAGCGAGGGTGGACACACACCGGGTTCCCGCTGATCATACCTTTCCACCCTGTGCGTTTAAGGTCCGATACTTCCCACCGACTCGTGAGAGGCGCACCGCTTCCAGGGTCTCGTTACCTCGGGTGTCGTGTGTGTATCCTGCCTTAGCGAACCGGTCCCTTTTTATCCCCCTGCTGGGGTATCGCCTGTCCATCACTTCAAACAGTTCAGGGTTCAAAGGGGGAGCCGCTCCAGACAGCTCTCTCTCTCTCCCGTCCCTTCATTACACATCTCCAGACACTGCTCCATTGTTCCTTATCTCTCCTTCCCCTGAGGACAGGTGGCAGACCACTTGCTGATGCCACTGATGCTAACCCAGGCCAGCAAACATCTTAATTTTATGTGTATTCTCGTCACACTAGCTAAAGAACTTCTCTAGTATTTGATTTCATATCAGTAAGGGGAATGTGGTTTCTCAACTCTAATTGACGTAAGAGATGAAATTTTGTTCTTATGTTTTCTCATCCCATGCTACCAGCTTGTTTATTGCAACTTTCTCTAAACAACTTACGGTTTGATGCTTTACTTACTTTCCCCTGACAAAGTACTTTAATATCTAGAGGTCCTGCATGTTCTTCAGTAATACATCCCTTTGAGTTAAGGGAACCAAAATATTACATTATTCTTAAATTAGCATAATGTGACAAAGGACATTAAGGACATCCTGAACGCTAAAAGGAGGGCGTTTAGAAATGGAAATAGGGAGGAGCTGAGGGCAATACAGAGGGACCTGAAAGCCAGGATCAGGGAGGCTAAAGACAGGTACAGGAGGAAGCTTGAGTGGAAACTCCAACAGAACAACATGAGAGAGGTCTGGAGGGGGATGAGGACCATCACTGGGTTCCAGCAAACTAGAACAGAGGAGCTGAAGGCAGTGTGGACAGAGCCAATGAACTTAACCTGTTCTTTAACAGATTTGACATTGTGGCCCCTGCCCATCCCCCACATGAGCCATCTGTTGTCGGCCCCCAACCAACACATATTCCACTCTCCCCTCCTACCCCTCCTCACAGTCCCCCACTCTGCTCTCATGACTATACCCCTTCTCCACACGAAACCACCACGGTGGGCTTCACAGCTGAACAGGTGAAAAGACAGCTGAAACGTCTTAACCCAAGCTGGTGTCAGTACCAGGGTGCTCAAAGCCTGTGCCCCTCAGCTATGTGGAGTACTTCGCCTGTATTCAACCTGAGCCTGAGGCTCCGGAGGGTTCCTGTACTGTGGAAGACGTCCTGCCTCATCCCTGTGCCGAAGACGCCGCACCCCAGCGGCCTCAATGACTACAGACCGGTGGCATTGACCTCCCACATCATGAAGACCCTGGAGAGACTTGTTCTGGAACTGCTCCGGCCTATGGTCAGGCCACACTTAGATCCCCTCCAGTTCACCTACCAGCCCCGACTAGGAGTTGAGGATGCCATCGTCTACCTGCTGAACCGTGTCTACGCCCACCCGGACAAGCCAGCGAGCACTGTGAGGGTCATGTTTTTGACTTTTCCAGTGCGTTCAACCCCATCCCCCCTGCTCTGCTGGGGGAGAAGCTGACAGCAATGCAGGTGGATGCTTCCCTGGTGTCATGGATTCTTGATTACCTGACTGGCAGATCACAGTACGTGTGCTTGCAACAGTGTGTGTCCGACAGAGTGATCAGCAGCACTAGGGCTCCACAGGGGACCGTCTTGCCTCCCTTTCTCTTCACCATTTACACCTCGGACTACAACTACTTCACAGAGTCTTGTCATCTTCAGAAGTTTTCGGATGACTCTGCCATAGTTGGATGCATCAGCAAGGGAGATGAGGCTGAGTACAGGGCTATGGCAGGAAACTTTGTCACATGGTGTGAGCAGAGTTATCTGCAGCTTAATGTGAAAAAGAGTAAGGAGCTGGTGGTAGACCTGAGGAGAGCTAAGGTACCGGTGACCCCTGTTTCCATCCATGGGGTCAGTGTGGACATGGTGGAGGATTATAAATACCTGGGGATACGAATTGACAATAAACTGGTCTGGTCAAAGAACGCTGAGGCTGTCTACAAGAAGGGTCAGAGCCGTCTCTATTTCCTGAGGAGACTGAGGTCCTTTAGCATCTGCCGGACAATGCTGAAGATGTTCTACAAGTCTGTGGTGGCCAGTGCTATCATGTTTGCTGTTGTGTGCTGGGGCAGCAGGCTGAGGGTAGCAGACACCAACAGAATCAACAAACACATTCGTAAGGCCAGTGATGTTGTGGGGATGGAACTGGACTCTCTCACAGTGGTGTCTGAAAAGAGGATGCTGTCTAAGTTGCATGCCATCTTGGAAAATGTCTCCCATCCACTGCATAATGTACTGGGTGGGCACAGGAGTACATTCAGCCAGAGACTCATTCCACCGAGATGCAACACAGAGCGTCATAGGAAGTCATTCCTGCCTGTGGCCATCGAACTTTACAACTCCTCCCTTGGAGGGTCAGACACCCTGAGCCAAGAGGCTGGTCCTGGACTTATTTCATAATTTACTGGCATAATTTACACATTACTATTTAACTATTTATGGTTTTATTACTATTTATTATTTATGGTGCAACTGTAAGGAAAACCAATTTCCCCCGGGATCAATAAAGTATGACTATGACTATGACTATGTTCTTCAATGCAACACATGTTACCTGTAACTAAAGAAACACCTTATTTACCTTATCAGAAATGTTGGCTATGAAGCAGCAACGAACATGTTAAAAAAGACAGGCAATAATTATCTCTGCTAAGTGTCCCATGGTATTAAATGGTCAGATTCCCCATCATGAGCATTGTGGAGTTACTGCTGGCGAGAAACACAACTGAACAGCCACTTGCATTGGTTGAGCAAATGTGAGAGGCTGAATAATCCAAATCCTGACTTCCTAAGTATACTTTCCATCCACTAGGGCCTAGCCAGGAATCTAATGGCTTGTTCTGCACAGCTGGAAATGTGTAGATATGTCAGTGAATGTTTCAAAGGAGTCATCTTGATGGATAATCCAGCCACCATCTTAAACTCTCTCTCTCTATCAGTATACATTGTTTGTTGTGCTTCCAATTTCCTGAAGTAATTTTAGTCATTTTGTTTTTCTAAAATTAATTATTAATTAGTTCATAACACATACAGTAGAATAATGGGTATCATAATGACTCTGCGGAGACATTTGCCATAATAACACTGTTTTTTGTTACCCTTCTGGTTAATGGAAATTAATTGTTATTTCCATTTCTCATTTTGGAGGCTTTTCTAAAATTGCTTGTAGACGTGTGTCCCACTTTCATGCATTGTTCTTTTCTCATTGACCCAGACACCAAGAATCTTGATTCGGATAACATACTGATCAATATAATATTGGAACAAATTTTCAAAAGGTGATTAGAGGGTTTGGGGGCAATAATGGATGATCTACAGGGAGTCTTAATTGCAGAAACAGTACAAGAAGATACTAGTACAATTGCTTTTGTTATTAAAGAGACAGGTAAGAATGGAAGATGATGAAAGCAGTTCCTTTGAACTGGATAATGGAGGAGAGGCATTGCAAGAAGGTTAACTAATCTGCCTTGTTATAGGCTGCAAAAGGGGTTGGAGTTGGTCACAGCCTCAAAAGATGCCAGTTACGGAGCCTTTTTAATGATGTGCCTGTAATTAGCAATTTAGACCATAACACCATAACATAGGAGCAGAATTAGTCCATTCAGCCCATTGAGTTGACTCCCCCATTTCATCATGGCTGATCCATTTCTCTCTCAAACCCATTTTCCTGCCTGCTCCCTATAACCTTTCATGCCCTGACTAATCAAGAACCTATCAACCTCCTCCATAAATGCACATAGTGACATGACCTCCACAGCTGCCAGTGGCAATAAATTCCACAAACTCACCATCCTCTGGCTAAAGAAATTCCTCCTCTTCTCTGTTCTAAATGTACATCCATCTATCTAGAGGCTGGTTCCAGACTTCCCCATCAAAGGAAACATCCTTTTCACATCCTTTTCACATCCACTCCATCTAGATCTTTCAATATTCAATAGGTGTTAATGAGATCCCCCATCATTCTTCTAAATTCCAGCAAGTACAAGCCCAGAGCTTTCAATCACTGCTCATATGAAAACCTTTTAATTCCCAGAATCATTCTCGTGAACCTCCTCTGATCCCTCTCCAATGTCAAATAAGAGTCCGAAAACTGTTCCCAATACTCCACTGAGGCCTCACTAGTGTCTTATACAATCTCAACATTACATCCTTTCATTTATATTCTAGTCCTCTTGAAATGAATGCTAACATTGCTTTCAACTTCCTCACCACCGATTCAACCTGCAAATTAACCCTTGGGGAATCCTGCACGAAGACTCCCAAATCCTTTGCATCTCAGACTTCTTGAATTTCCCCCCCATGTAGAAAATAGTCTAAGCTTTTATTCCTTCTACCAAACTGTAGGAGCATACACTTTCCGTCACTGGATTCCATCTGCCACCTCTTTATCCATTCTCCTATCTGTCTAAGTTTTTCTGCAGAGTCTCTGCTTCCTCAGCACTATCTGTCCTCCACCTATCTTTGTATTGTCCACAAGCCCGGCCAAAAAGCCATCAATTTCATTACCATAATCATTGCCAAGCAACATAAAAAGAAATGGTCCCAACCCAGACCATTGTGGAATACTATTAGTCACTGGCAGCCAATCCCAAAAGGATCCCTTATTCCCACTATTTGCCTCCTGCCAATCAACCAATGTTCTATCCATGCTAGTATCTTTCCTGTAATACCCTCTGCTCTTATCTTCTTTAGCAGCATCATGTGCGGTACCTGGTCAAAGGCCTTCTAAAAATACAAGTACACAACATCACCGATTCACCTTTGTCTATCCTGCCTGTTATTTCTTCAAAGAATTCCAACATATTTGTCAGCCAATATTTTCCCTTATGGAAACCCTGCTGACCACAGTCTACTTTGTCATGTGCCTCTAACTACCCTGAAACCACATCCTTAGCAATTGACTCCAACATCTTTCCAACCACTGAGGTCAGACTAAATGGCCTATAATCTCCTTTCTTCTGCCTCCCTCCCTCCTTAAAGAGTGGAGAGAAATTTGCAATTTTCCTGTCCTCTGGAACCATGTCAGAATCTACTGATTCTTGAAAGATCATTACTAATGCCTCCCCAGTCTCTTCAGCTACTTCTTTTAGAACCATGGTGTGTAGTCCAACAGGGCCAGGTAACTTATCTACCTTCAGACCTGTTTCCCAGGCACCTTTTCCCTAGTAATAGCAACTGCACTAACACTTCTGAAGTTCCAGCACACAGTGAAGATTGATGCAAAATATTTATTCAGTTTGTCTTCCATTTCCTTGTCCCCATTACTACTTCTCCAATATCGTTTTCCAGTGGTCTGATATCTACTCTCGCCTCTATTTTACTTTTCATATATCTAAAAAACTTTTGTTATTACTTTTGATATTATTCATGTTTCAGCTTTTCCATCTTGATGGTTTTGTAGTAGCCTTCTATCATTTTTAAACGTTTCCCAATCATCTAACTTCCCACTATTTGTTGTTCTAATATATGCCCTCTCTTTTGCTTTTTTGTTGGCTTTGTCTTCCCTTGTCAGCCACAGTTGTGTTATCCTGCTTTTAGAATACTACTTCTTCCTTGGGATGTATCTATCCTGCGCCTTCCAAATTGTTCCCAGAAACTCCTACCATTGCTGATCTGTCATCATCCCTGCTAGTGTCCCCTTACAATCAACTTTGGCCAGGCCCTCTCTCATACCTCTTTATTCCCCTTTACTCCATCTTTATACCATCTGACTTTAGCTTCTCCCTCTTAAATTGCAGAGCAAATTATTTCATATGATTATCACTGGTTCATAAGAGTAACTTTGCCTTAAGCTCACTAATTATATCCGGTTCATTACATTACATTCAATATAAAATTGTAGATCCCATAGTGGGCTCAACCACAGGCTGCTATCTCAGAGGCATTCCACAAATTCTCTGTCTTGGGATTCAGCATCAACTTGATTTTCTCAATCTATCAGCAAATTGAAATCTCCCATGATTAACATAATAATGCCTTTTTGACATGCTTTTTCTATCTCCCACTGAAATATGTAGACCACATCCAGGCTACTGTTCAGAGGCCTGTAAATAACTCCCACCAGGGTCTTCTTACCCTCGCAGTCTCTTTAGTCTACCCACAAGGATTCCACATTTTCTGATCCTATGTCACCTCTTACCAACAGAGCTACTCCTCCTCCTCTGCCTAGCTGCGGGTCCTTTCAATAGACTATGTAAACTTGAATATTAAGCTCCCAACTACAATCATCTTACAACTATTACTCTATGATACGCACAATATCATACTTGCCAATCTCTAACTGCACTACAAGATTGTTTACCTTATTCCAGATATATATATACAGTGGCATGAAAAAGTTTGGGCACCCCTGACCAAAATTTCTGTTACTGTGAATAGCTAATCGAGTAAAAGATGAACTGATTTCCAAAAGGCATAAAGTTAAAGATGACACATTTCTTTAATATTTTAAGCAAGAAAACTTTTTTATTTCCATCTTTTACAGTTTCAAAATAACAAAAAAGGAAAAGGGCCCAAAGCAAAAGTTTGGGCACCCTGCGTGGCAGTACTTAGTAACACCCCCTTTGGCAAGTATCACAGCTTGTAAACGCTTTTTGTAGCCAGCTAAGAGTATTTCACTTCTTGTTTGGGGGATTTTCACCCATTCTTCCTTGCAAAAGGCTTCTAGTTCTGTGAGATTCCTGGGCCGTCTTGCATGCACTGCTCTTTTGAGGTCTATCTACAGATTCTCGATGATGTTTAGGTCAGGGGACTGTGAGGGCCATGGCAAAACCTTCAGCTTGCACCTCTTGAGGTAGTCCATTGTGGATTTTGAGGTGTGTTTAGGTTCATTGTCCTGTTGTAGAAGCCATCCTCTTTTCATCTTCGGCTTTTTTTTTACAGACAGTGTGATGTTTGCTTGCAGAATTTGCTGGTATTTAATTGAATTCATTCTTCCCTCTACCTGTGAAATGTTCCCCGTGCCACTGGCTGCAACACAAGCCCAAAGCATGTTCGATCCACCCCCATGCTTAACAGTTGGAGAGGGGTTCTTTTCATGAAATTCTGCACCCTTTTTTCTCCAAACATACCTTTGCTCATTGCAGCCAAAAAGTTCTATTCAAAAAGTTCAAAGGAACATCTAAATAAGACTGATGCATTTTGGAAACAAGTCCTGTGGACTGATGATGTTAAAATAGAACTTTTTGGCCACAATGGCATGGGGAACATTTACAAAAAGTGTTTACAAGCTGTGATACTTGCCGAAGTGGGTGTACTGCCATGCAGGGTGCCCATACTTTTGCTTCAGGCCCTTTTCCTTTTTTGTTATTTTGAAACCGTAAAAGATGGAAATAAAGAAGTTTTCTTGCTTAAAATATTAAAGAAATGTGTCATCTTTAACTTTATTCCTTTTGGAAATCAGTTCATCTTTTACCCACTTAGCTATTCACAGTAACAGAAATTTTGACCAGAGGTGCCCAAACTTTTGCATACTGCTGTATATATAGGCATCCGTTAGTCTCGTGAGACCATGGATTTGCGCCTTGGAAGGTTTCCAGGGCACAGGCCTGGGCAAGGTTGTATGGAAGACCAGCAGTTGCCCATGTTGCAAGTCTCCCCTCTCCACGCCACCCATGTTGTCTAAGGGAAGGGCATTAGGACCCATACAGCTTGGCACCGGTTTCGTCGCAGAGCAATGTGTGGTTAAGTGCCTTGCTCAAGGACACAACACGGTGCCTCAGCCAAGGCTTGAACTAGCGACCTTCAGATCACTAGACGAACTCCTTAACCACTTGGCCATGCGCCAATATATTCCATATACTGTGTACATTAAAATATAACACTGTCAGTCCTGTATTTGTCACCTTTTTCAATTTTGTCACCCTTTTACACTTTAACGCATCCCACTGACTGCAACTTTTCCCAATCATCTACCTATCCTTCCTGACAATCTCACTATACACTACCTCTGCTTGTAAACCAACATCCCAATCCTAAGCCCTATCACTCTGGTTTCAAACCCCCTGCCAATTTAGTTTACAGCTCTAGTAAACTTGTCCACAAGGATATTGGTCCCCCTCAGGTTCAGATGTATCCCATCCCTTTTGTACTAGTCATACTCACCCCAGAAGAGATCCCAATGATACATAAATCTGAAACCCTGCCCCTGCCCCAATTCCTCAGCCACGCTTTCACCTGCCAAATCTTTCTATCCTTACACTCACTGGTGCATGGCCCAGACAGCAATCCAGAGATTGTTACCCTGGAGATCCTGCTTTTCAGCTTTCTACCGAGCTCTCTAAATTCTCTCTTTAGGACCTCCTCTCCTTTCTTTCCTATGTCATTGGTGCCAATATGTACCAAGATGATTGGCTGCTCATCCTTCCTTTTTAGAATGTCATGGAGATGATCTGAGACATTCCTGAGTCTGGCACCTGTGAGGCAACATACCATACAGGTCTCTCTATCACGTCCACAGACTCTCCTGTCTACTCCTCTGACTGCAATCTCCTATCACCACTTCATTTCTCCTCCGGACCCTTCCCTTCTGAGCCACAGTGCCAGAGACCCAGTCAATGTGGCTTGCCCCATTAGGTCATCCTCCCCCCGCCCCAACAGTATCCAAAATGACATACTTGTTATTGAGGGGAATGGCCACAGGAATACTCTGTACTGGCTGCCTATTTACCTTTCGTCTCCTGAGAGTCAGCCATTAATCTGCCCCCTGCAAGCTAGGAGTTACTTCTTCCCTGTAGCCAGTATTTATCACCTAAGTTTCCCTTATAAGCCAAAGGTAATCAAGTTGCAGCTCCAGTTCTTTAACATGTTCTCTGAGGAGCTGCAGCTTGGTGCACCTGGTGCAGATGTGGTTATCCAGGCGGTTGGAGGTCTCTCAGAATTCCCACATCTCACACAGAGAATAGAACACAGCCCCAAGAGGCATTCTTACTGGTCTAGCTATACATTAACAGATAAAGAATGAGCAAGAAAAAGCTTACCAGATTCTTCCATCACCCATACATGTTATTGCACAAGCCTGTTGAGCCAAAGCCTAAATTCTCACCACTCTAACACTATCCCACTCCAACAATGGTCACTCCACTTGCCCCTGCCTTATTTTTATTTGACCTTGCTAATGAATCCAGAAAATCAGATTGGTTGCTGTTCAAGCTCCAAAATTTAAAAAAGACGGCTATGAAGCATTGATTTTTAAAGCTCCCTCTTCAACCTGGGTGAAGTCACCTTTACTTTTTACCTCTGAATTCTAATTGGTCGCAATTTAATGAGAGTGATTAAAATTAGTGCAGATCTCACTGTTCTGGCAGTACTGGCTCAGAAGGGTAGGGAAAGGAAGAGGATGGCAGCAATGATAGGGGACTCTACAGTTAAGGGGTCAGACAGGTAATTCTGTGGATGCAGGAAAGAAGCACGGATGGTAGCTTGTCTCCCAGGTGCCAGGGTCCAGGATGTTTCTGATTGTGTCCACGATATCCTGAAGTGGGAAGGAGAACATCCAGAGGTCGTGGTACATATTGGTACCAACAACCTAGGTAGGAAAAGGGAGGAGGTCCTGAAAACAGACAACAGGGAGTGAGGAAGGAAGTTGAGAAGCAGGACCACAAGGGTAGTCATCTCAGGATTACTGCCTGTGACAATTGACAGTGAGTATAGGAATAGAGTGAGGTGGAGGATAAATGCATGGATAAGGGATTGGAGCAGGGGGCAGGGATTCAGATTTCTGGATCATTGGGATTTATTTTGGGGCAGGTGTGATTTGTACAAAAAGGATGGGTTGCACTTGAATCCCAGGGGGACCAGTTTTCCTGGCGGGGAAGATTGCTAAGGCTATTGGGGAGAGTTTAAATCAGGATTGCTGGGAGGGTGGGAGCCAAACTGAAGAGACTGGGGAAGAGGCGGTTGGCTCACAAATAGAGAAAGCTTGGAGACAATGCGAGAGGGAGGATAGGCAGGAGATAGAGAAGGGACGTGCTCAGACCGATGGTTTGAGATGTGGCTATTTTAATGCAAGGAATATTATGAACAAAGCAGATCAGCTTAGAGCGTGGATCAGTACTTGGAGCTATGATGTTGTGGCCATTACAGAGACTTGGATGCCTCAGGGGCAGGAATGGATACTTCGAGTACCAGACTTTAGATGTTTTAGAAAGGACAGGGAGGGAGGCAAAAGAGGTGGGGGCATGGTACTATTGATCAGAGGTAGTGTCAGGGCTGCAGAAAAGGAAGAAGACATGAAGGGATTGTCTACGGAGTCTCTGTGGGTGGAAGTTAGGAATAGGAAGGGGTCAATAACTCTACTGGGTGTTTTTTATAGACCACCCAATAGTAACAGTGATATCAAGGAGCAGATAAGGAGACAAATTCTGGAAAGGTGTAATAATAACAGGTTTGTTGTGGTGGGAGATTTAAATTTCCCAAATATCGATTGGCATGTCCCTGGAGCGAGGGGTTTAAATGGGGTGGAGTTTGTTAGGTGTGTTCAGGAAGGTTTCTTGACACAATATGTAGATAAGAGGAGAGGCTGTACTTGATCTGGCATTGGGAAATGAACCTGGTCCTTATACATGAGCTGGATGAGGAAGTGGAGGGGTGGGTTAGAAAATTTGCTGATGACACAAAGGTTGGGGATGTTGTGGATAGTGTGGAGGGCTGTCAGAGGTTACAGTGGGACATTAGTAGGATGCAAAACTGGGCTGAGAAGTGGCAGATGGAGTTCAATCCAGATAAGTGTGAGGTGGTTCATTTTTGGTAGGTCAAATATGATGGCAGAGTATAGCATTAATGGCAAGACTATTAGCAGTGTGGAGGATCAGAGGGATCTTGGGGTCCGAGTCCATAGGACACTCAAAGCTGCTACGTAGGTTGACTCTGTGGTTAAGAAGGCATACACAGCATTGTCCTTCATCAATCGTGGGATTGAGTTTAAGAGCTGAGTGGTAATGTTGTAGCTATATAGGACCCTGGTTAGACCCCGCATGGAGTACTGTGCTCAATTCTGGTCGCCTCACTTCAGGAAGGATGTGGAAACAATAGAAAGGGTGCAGAGGAGATTTACAAGGATGTTGCCTGGATTGGGGAGCATGCCTTATGAGAATAGGTTGAGTGAACTCGACCTTTTCTCCTTGGAGCGATGGAGGATGAGAGGTGACCTAATAGAGATGTACAAGATAATGAGAAGCATTGATTGTGTGGATAGTCAGAGGCTTTTCCCCAGGGCTGAAATGGCTAGCACGAGAGGGCATAGTTTTATTTTTTTGGAAGAAGGTACAGAGGGGATGTCAGGGATACGTTTTTTACGCAGAGAGTGGTGAATGCGTGGAATAGGCTGCCGGCGGCGGTGTTGGAGGTGGAAATGATAGGGTCTTTTAAGAGACCTCTGGATGGATACATGGAGCTTAGAAAAATAGAGGGCTATGGGTAAGCCTAGGTAGTTCTAAGGTAAGGATATGTTCGACACAGCTTTGTGGCCTGTATTGTGCTGTAGGTTTTCTATGTTTCTATGTTTCTATAAGTATCATCAAGTTTAATATATATGGAAAAAAATTGCAGCTTTAATAGGTGACAGCGGAGCCTTACTGCATCCTCTCTTTGAAAAGATAATGAAAAGAACAGTGAGCTATACAACATTTACACTGAATGTATAATAAAGTGAAAAGGAGCAGATTATCTCTCTGGTTTGACTGATGTTGAATATGATTGTACCTGGAACTGAAGATACAGCTTCAAGTTTAATTAATTGGTATGAATGGGAATTTAAATAAAACACATCAAAGGAAATTACTCAATAAAAGAATAATCATAAACTATTTTCTCTTTGTTGTAAGTACTGCCCCTAACCTTATTGTGAAAAGCACAAGCTCTCAAGTTTTTATAGAGAGACTGAAAAACACACAGATTCTATTTTCATTATAATACAGAAACTCGAAATCCTACCACACCAGGTTCAAGACAGCTATTTCCCTTCAACTATTCAATTCTTGAGCCAAAGCCCTAACCACAGTTTAGCTACACTATGATCACTCTGCTCTAAAATGGACCTCACCTTTCTGTTCTAATTGTGTTTTTCCTTATAATAACTTATGTGTATATCTTGCTACGAGCTTGTGATGGTGCTGCAATTAAATCTTTCTTTGCATCTGTTCATTCATGTACTTGTGCAAACTCAAGTTGAGTTGAGTTCAAGGCTAAAGCTAGTGAGGTCCCTTTGGAGCCTTTTGATCAATGTAGGCACAGAGGTGTGATGTTGAAAAGTACACAAGTTCACTTTCTGTTGTATAATCAATTAGACAATGCTCTGATTGTTATTTTCATGAATAATTTTATTCTGAAATAAATAGTGTTAGTATTGATTACAATATAACTCACATTTTCCTTTTGAGAACCAATGTTCTTTGTATTACTTCTGTTTTATTTGTTTGCCCTTTAAATCAGATGGAAAGAATTATGTGGCACAGTGCACCTGCATGTTTTATAATACCAGACTCTCCCTCTGACAGCTGCATGTTAAACATTTATGATTCAGTTACTTTGGCATTATACACACAAAGCTTCCTCACAGTGTTAGTGGTGAGGAAAACTTGTTTTTCTCAATTAAGATTTTTTAAAAGAGCAATAAAAACTCACATTTATAAATTTAAGAAGGATTAAATTAATTGACTCAGGATTACCAGCTTGGTAAACATTATGAGGATAAAAACCTGCAAAGATATTGCTTTTGCCTTCACTTGTGTTTATTACTCCATACCCGAGTGCACGTGGTAAGTTAAAATCTACTGGCGTTCAATTTAACATAAATATGTAAGTATTGAGTCCTTCAATTCACAGGACACGAAGATACATTACTAGCTTGTAATGTGGATAGTTTGGTGAATGCCAGAAGCCCTGCATCAAACTGTATTTTCTCCACATAAGTAATCTGGACATAACATTTAGCTGGCATCTTTAATCACGAGGTACCAAAGGAAATTATGTTAAAGAAGATATCCCAGGTAGATGAGTTAATTTTGTGGAGTGACATTTCTAAATCTGTAAGAGTTATTATGAATTCCTTGATGTCAACTCCAGTTAATGAGGATAAGTATACTCTATTGGATGGAATATGCATTGCAAGTGAAGAAATAATAGTGGGTTTAGTGTTGGAAGAGGATACATACTGTAGAATCCCAGATTATATGTATCTCAGGCTGTGAAAAGAAGCAAGGAAGGAAATCACAGAGGTTGTCACTACAACTTTTCAATCCTTCCTGGTCACGGGTATGGTGTCTGAGAATTGGACAACTACTTATGTTGCACCATATTTTAAAAATGGACAAAAGGGTAAACTAAGAAATGACAGGCCAGTGGAGTTATCTTTAGTGTTGAGAAAATACTGTCTACAAGACAGTACGTACCTTCCTTTAGTAAAATGCAGATTAGTGAAGTGCAGTTGATGTGTATCAAATGAAGGTCATGTTTGACTAACTTCCATGAACTCTTCAAACTGATAACAAGAAAGGTTGATAAGGGTAGTAGCTTTGTTGTAATCCACGTGGATTTTAGCAAGGCTTCTGACAAGGCAGACTGGTCAAAAAAATCTAAAAGCACATGAGCTTGAGGCAAACTGGATACATAAC
Source organism: Mobula hypostoma (assembly GCF_963921235.1). Taxonomy (NCBI): domain Eukaryota; kingdom Metazoa; phylum Chordata; class Chondrichthyes; order Myliobatiformes; family Myliobatidae; genus Mobula; species Mobula hypostoma. The sequence continues at coordinate 105,079,824 of NC_086098.1, read as the reverse complement.
TGGCTCAATTGCAAGGAAGTTGGTTCAACTTCAGAGAGTTGTGAACTCAGCTCAGCATATCACAGGAACCAGTCATACTTCAATAGTCTTCCCGCCAGTAAAGCAGCCAGCAAAACCAAAGACTTCACACACCCCAGACATTCTCTCTTCTCCCCTCTCCCATCATTCAGAAGATACAAAAGCCTGAAAGCATGTATTGCCAGGCTCAAGGCGAGCTTCTATCCCACTGTTATCAGACTCTTGACTGGACCTCACGTATGACAAGATGGACTCTTAGCCTCACATTCTACCTCTTTATGATATTGCATGTTATCATTATCACTAGACTTTTTCAGTGGCTCTTATGCCTTCACTGTATGTAATAATAATAAACCAAAAACAAAATGAAAAATTAAACAAAAAACAATATTAGACCATAAGAAAAAGGAGCAAAATTAAGCTATTTGGCCCATCAAGTCTGCATCACCATTCCATCATAGCTGATGATTTATTCCTCTCATCTCATTCCCTTTAATGCCCTTACTAATCAAGAACTATCAAACTCCATCTTAAATATACCCAGTGACTTGGCATCCACAGCTGTATGTAGCAATGAATTCCACAGATTCACCATCCCGTGGCTGAAGAAATAAATATTACTTCTGTGACAGGAAGTATTCCATGGGGCTCATTTGTAAGTCTCTTCCCTTTTATTGTCACCACGTTCGGGCATGGCCCAAGTGCAGAGTGAGAGACACTGAAGCGGGTCGATAGTTCATAGACATTAATGCGAACAGTGTTAAAGGGGAAAGAAAACAATATATGCTAGGCCAAATAGGGCCACTAAATAAAACTCTCAAATGGAAAAACGAAGCCTACATTGCAACTGAAAAGAACAACTAAAATATAAAACGAATACTGCTAGTCTTCAGAGTCAGTTGCCTCTACAGCCCAATTTCTCAGGCAAGGCTGAATGCAAACAGGCAGCGAAATGTTGCTGTTCTATGTTCAAGTCTCAACAAGCACTATGACAACAAGTATGGAGTTAAGTACTATCACAATGAAATAATAATTAGCTGACACATGCATATTCACAAGCACAATTGCCGTATCTACTGCACTGCTGAATCCATGAATGCGACACTTATCATGACTTAGACTTCAATGTGGGGAACATTTTAAAGGACTTTGCAGATGACATGAGAAATAGCGCATGATTCAAACTGAGGAGGGAAGTTTTCTCTTGAAGGAAGAAACAGATAAATTGCTCAGCCAGAAAGAAAAATAGCAAATGGAACTTAATTCAGAGATGTGTAATGTAATTCATTTGGGGTGTGCAAGATGGTATAAGGACAAACACAGAAATTAGCAACAAGAGTAGATCACTCTGCCTTTCAAGCCAGTTCAACCTTTTAATCCTGAGTGAAAAAAGTGAGTGACACCTTTATTCTTAAATAGTGACTTCTAGTTTAGATTCTCTCACAAAGGAAAACATCATCTCCACATCCACCTTATCAAACCCTTCAGGATCTCCTACTCTTCTAAAGTCCAGCAGAGACAAGCGCAGTCTGTGCAGCATTTTCAAATAAGATTCAAGATTGTTTATTGTCACTCTTCAGTGCGTGAGTGTGAGAGCATGAAATGATTGTTACTCCAGATATGATGCAGCAAAAATAAAACACAATAAATATAAAAGCAGCCCTATAAAACACAAATGTACAAATAACTGTAAATACATAGGCTGATTGTATGTACATAAAATGATGCTAGGTGATGTAGTGGCCCACCTATTCCAGGTAAGGCAATTAAGGGAGGACATTGAGTGATATGGAGGGAAAGAAGACTTAGGAATGTACATCAAGATAACCTTAAAGGTCATACAGTAAGGCAGATCATACAGTAAGGCAGCTAAAAAGGCAGGTGGGATGTTGTCCCTCATTCTGTGGAGCCACAGAATATAAAAGTAGTACTAGAACTCTCTACAACACTGTTTACACCACAGCTTGAATAATGTGCAGTTTTAGGCACTATATTACAGAAGAGATGGGATTGTACTGGTAAGAGTGTGGAGGTTTATGAAGACGTGACCTGCTACGAACTACAACAAAAGCTTGGGTAAACTAGGAAAATGTAGTAAGTGTCAAAACCAGATATTCCCAGCATTCTTTTTTTGTGCCTGATTTGCAACAGCTGCTGATTCTGTCCTTCACCAGTCCAGCATACACTTTCTTTTCTCACTCTAACTGCTTTGTTAATCTTTTAACAATATGACACTGAAAGCATTGCATCACTTGGGTAACCTTGGTCTCCAACCTGTCACAGACACTCCCTTTGTCCTCTCCACCCTCCCTTCCCTCCACCGCTTGCAAATTCTGATGAAGGGTCATTGACCTAAAACATTAACTCTGTTTAGACCATGAAACTCTTATACATAGGGGCAAAATTAGGCTATTTAGCCATTGGGTCTTCTTCAACATTACAACATGGCTGATTTATTTTCCTTCTCAGCCTTTGACATGCTTACTAATCAAGAACCTATCAACCTCCACTTTAAATATACCTATTTCTCTCTCTGCAGATGCTGGATGTTTAGTTAACAATTTCCACTACTTTCTGTTTTAATTGTTGATTTAGCTAGGGTTACGTTTTTTGAATCATTAGAGGCTGAGGAAAAACTTAATTAAGATGTATAAAATTACGAGGAGTCGAAATACAATGATTAGGAAGGACTATGTCCTTTAGCAAAGCAGTCAAAAACCAGGAAGCATCGATTTCAAATAATTGATAGAGAAACTGGAGGAGAAACAAGGAAAAAAGTTTATGCAGAAAGTGGTAAGGTCCTGGAATTTACGTCCCAGAAGAGTAGTATTGACATAAACCCTCAACGCATTTAAACAGTACTCAAATGTGTACTTGAAGAGCTGTGACATGCAAAGGTGTTCCTGAAGCTAGAAGGTGGGATTAGTCAGGTAGCTGTTCTGTAATCAGCGGACATGATGGGCTTAATGGTCTCTTTCTGTGTGATAAATTTTATATAGTTTTAACCTCAGAAGGAGTTCTATTTTTGTAACACCTTCCACATCCGCCCCCCCCCCCCCCCATCTAGTATAATCTTCTCATTCTAAATGTTTTTCTGGGACATATTCTACTCTTCATAGCACTCAGAGCAGGCACTAGTAGTGATACTAAGATAAATCCTAGTATGCTTTGGGACGCATCATCAGTGAGGTAACCTGGGGTCATGGGGTGTTTCAGGTCTTTCAACATCAGATACTATCACCCAGGCAGCCTAGCCAGGGTTGATCAGGCCCAGGCTTGTGTCCCAGCTGCATTGGTCCATGGGTCACACCTCTTGACCCACAGCCATCTAGAGGCTTGCTTAGCAGCCTTTGAGCAGTAATATTTTATGAACTACTGAAAAGCCCTGTTCTCTACTGGCTCAAAACAGCAATGGAAACTGCCAAAAGGTCTCGGCCCGAAATGTTGACTGTACTCTTTTCCATAGATGTTGCCCGGCCTGCTGAGTTCCTCCAGCATTTTGTGTGTGTTGCTTGGATTTCCAGCATCTGCTGTTTTTGTCTTGTTTGTGAATGGAAACTGTTTCCAAAGTTTGGCATGGGGCAGTTACAAAATTATCCACGTTAATTACATCTGATGAGAATATCTCTGAGCTTCATTAACGCATGAGAAAATTCAGCAACTCTATAACGCAAAGCCTTTGTGGCTTTGTTGAAGTCCTTGTCTATACTGTTGAATAGGGGTGGAATAGTAGTGTAGCAGTTAGCATAATACTAAGGCAGTGCTGTTGTAAGATCAAGGTTGAATCCCTACTGCCGTCCGTAAGGAGTTTATACGTTTCTACATGACCCCGTGGATCTCCTCAGGGTGCTAATGTTTCCTCTTGCATTTCAAGGAGTTATGGTTAGGGTTACTACGTTGTGGGCGTGCTATGTTTGTGCCAGAAGTGTGGCGACACTTGCCCAGTACAATCCTCGATGATTCAATTTGACACAAGTGACACATTTCACTGGGTGTTTCGATGTACATGTGACAAAAAAAGCTAACCTTTTGAATTTGAATGTAGTACTTGTGTAAGTCAGCTCCCAGATAGGGTTTTTGGGCTTAGTTTCTGAGGAGGCAATTGTTCTCAACTCCCTCCTCACATAGTATTCACATGGCAGGCCATACCAATCCGGGATTTTTTAATATTAATGGGCAACCTTCACGCTAATTTCGATAGCTTCCTTGCAAACTATTTAGGCAACTCTCTTATTTAAAAAAAACTAGTTCTCATGTGCATCTTGCCTTTGCAAAAAGACATTCATTTCTAATAAACATTTTTAATACGCTTCTGATGTCTGACAATTCAGGCGTCAATGGTATGAATAAGCAGATTTGTTTGTATGTTTAAACCTTGTTGGTTTACTGCCACAGTTTATAGTCACTTTATCTGTTGCATGCTAGATTTACAGCAGGGCTGTAGGATTTGGACTGTCACCATCTCACTTTGCAGTGATAGCAGATCCACGTGACCCAGTCATTACAACAGTTATAGCTCTGCTTATGTTGTAAACACAGAGTTCAGGGACATAGCCAAACAGTCAAACAGTCCCTCCAATTTAGGATCTTTGTTGGGAAAAGGGCAGAATGAAAGCTTCCAGGCTTCATGCAGGTGTTCAGGGAAATAGCATCAACCCCAAGCTAACAAAAACAGGCAAAATTAATTAACATTCACTCTGACGATAATCTAATGCAAATGGTTTCCTGCATCATTTATGAGGAAATAAACTTAATCAATAAGGATGGATATTCTGTGTTTGTTTTAGACAGGTGGTTGCTATTTATTACTTCACAAGTGGTTTCTTCCCAAACTGCAAGTATTGCCTGCACCTTGCCGATCTGACCAAGATAATGTCAGCCATTTCCAAAACACATAGATCATTTTCAATTGCACTGGAGATTAAAGTGGCCTGTGGTGAGGTAAATATCACAGACAGTATAAAATATAACACATCTCGAACTTCAGATAGGATATTAAACAAGGCTTGTCCGCATTCTCAGAGAGATATAAACAATCCCATGGCAGTACCTTGAAGTAGAGTTTGTCTCTGAATCTACATAATCAGAACAATTATATGGTCATTATCATATTGCTCTTCACAAGCTGACTGCTACACTGCTTCAGAAAATGCTTTTATTGACAATAGTCACATTGTGACATCCTGTCCTTGTGACAAGTGCTGCATAGTGGTAAGACTTTCCTTACTATGCAAAATGTTCTATGTGGCAGAGACAGGCACCTATTCTCTGGAAGTGGCAAGCAGCTGCTGGACTTATGCTAAAATTTAAAAAGTAATCTCTCCTAAATTGCTCACGGTTCTATTGCCTTCACATTCAAAGAAAAATGGAAGATTACGGTCACTATCCCCAAGGTCTCTACTGTGTTTCCTCAAAACCTAGGATATATTCTATCCAGTTCTGGATACTTACCCATCTTGTGTTCAGCTAACGCTTCCAATGGTTCCATGCTATCAATTTTTAACATTGCCAGTCTTTCAACTGTCTTCACCATGATTACTTTGGAAGTGCCCTCTTTCCTGATGAAGACAGATAAAATAAAACACCCAATCGGTACTTAGACCTTAAGGCATAGGAGGAGAATTAGACCATTCAATCCATCGATTCTGCTCCGCCATTCCATTAATTTACTATCCTTCTCAACACCACTCTACCTTTGACGCCAAGGTTCTGCTGAAGGGTCTTGGCCCAAAATGTCAACTGTATTGTTTTCCACAGATGCTGCCTGACCTGTTGAGTTCCTCCAGCATTTTGTGTGTGTTGCTCATATGTTAACCCTTTCTTCACAGGACCACATTTGTGAACCTCCTCTAGATCCTCTTCAATGCCAGCACATCCTTTCTTAGCTAAGGGGTACAAAACTGATCTCAATCCTCCAGATGTGGTCTAACCAATGGTTTATAAAGTCTTAGCATTACATCCTTGCTTTTATATTCCAGTCTTCTTGAAATGAATGCTAACATATACAGTGCCATCTGAAAACTTTGTGCTTAATAGTCCCCACTTCTCCATGTACCTCCTTTTTAATGTGGGTCTCCAGAAGACTTTTGGATTCCTATTTATTTTGGCAGCTGGTCTTTCCACACACATACTCTTTTTGCTACTCAGGTTTTCATATTTCCCTTTATTCTTTTGCAATATAGATGGTTTTTGTTGGCATTTATAAACTATCACTTGTCACACGTATCCTTTTGTTTTGCCTGATCATTCTCCAATCTGATCTGATCTGTTTCATCATACAAGCTCTGCATGTGCTTGTGCTTCTTCTGCCTCACATAAGAATGTCCATCAATTATATTTGAACCATATTTTCATTCAAGGCAGCCCATTGTTCTGTTACAGTTTTGCCTATCAACTTTTGGTTCCAATTTATCTGGGCCAGATTCATTCTCATCTCAGAAGTCAGCCTTATTAAATTTTTTTTTACTTTAAATTGTAGCTTCCTCTTCTAACCTAAACCTTATGATGTTCTGTTAACTTGCTTTTAAATATTCTCTGACAGAGATGTAATGCAATTGACCCAGCTCATTCCCCAGCTTCCACAAGGCACCAGGAATCAATTACTACTGTAGAAAGTTATTCTGAACATGCTCTGAAAAATCTCACCACTTAACACTACTGTACTGCTAGATAATTAAAGTCTCCCAGTACAAGTTCCTGTCCAGATTTTGCAGTTTTCTGTAATCTTCCTGCAAAAATACTCTCTATACATCTCCCACTAATTGTTAACCCATTGACTGTATGCAACAATACAGTAACCCCTCTACTGCTTTTTGTCTCTGAGAAGTCACAGACTCATAGAGCTATACAATGCAGATACAGGCCTTTCAGCCCAGTCAGTCCATGCTAACCATGGCGCCCATCCAGACAATCCTAATTTCCTGTGTTCAGTTGATATCCCTCTAAGCTGTGCTCCTCCATGTACCTGAACATGTGCTTATCAAAAGATACTTGTGTGTCTGCCTCAACCATTTTGTCTGGCAGCTTTTTCCATATGCTCACCACTCTCTGTGAAGTTGCCCCACAGGTCCCCTCTCACCATAAATCTCTGACTCCTACTTTACGTCTCCCCTACCCTTGGGGAAAAAGACGGTTACTTATCTTATCTATGTCTTATAATTTTAAATATTTCTATAAGGTTGTCCCTCATTCCAAATAATAGCCCAGCCTGGCCAACCTCTCCATATAACATAGAGCCTTTAGTCTTGGCAAAATCCTTGTAAATCCTTGCTCTCTCTCCAGTTTGACCATGTCTTTCCCAAAACTGTACACAGTATTCTAACTGTGGATTCACCAACAACATATACTACTGCAATACGCCTGTGTCACTGCTCTTACATTCATTGCCATGACCGGTAAATGTCACTGGTTTGACTTTCCAAAATGCATTGAAATCCTCTTGTGCCCCCTCCACTCACTTTGCTAACTGATCAATATCCCTTGTCACCTATGATAACTTTCTTCACTGTCAACAACACTTCCTAATTTAGTACCATCTGCAACGTACAGATAAGTCTGGTACTTTTGGATCCAAGTCATTTATCTAAATAACAAAATAACAAGGGTCTCAACTGACTCCTGCAGCACCCACTAGTTAACAGCGTCCATACTGACAAACAACTTTCAACCACCACCCTCTGCTTCCAACTTCCAAGCCAATTTTAAATCCACATACCTAGCTCTCTTTTGATTCCATGGGACCTAACCTTCCAGACCAGTCTGCATGTGGGACCTGTCACAGACCTTGTTATCATATAGAAATTGTCCACTATCCTACCCTTGTCTGCCCTTTTGATTACCTCTTCAAATGACTCTAAAAGATCCATCAAACACAACTTTCCACTCTCAAAGCCATGATGACTCCTCCTATTCAGACTTTGTCTATCCAAATGTTGGTAGACCATGTCCCTCAGAATTCCCTACAGTAACTTCCCCACCGCTGATTTCAAGCTGACCAGCTTGTAGTTCCCTGGCTTGTCCTTGCTGTACTTAAAAGATGGAATAACATTAACCAACTTCCAGTCTTTAGGAAGTTTATCAGTGGCTAATGATGATGCAACTATCACTGCAAGAGCCTCCACAATTTCTTCTCTAACCCTCCACAAAGTTTGAGGATGCTGTCATTCAGGCCTTGGGGATCTATCGATCTGAATGCGCTGTAAACTTCTCCCCAGCAAAGTGAATGTTCTCCAAAACATCTCCACTTGTTTCTCTTATCTCTTGAGCTACCACGATTTTCTCCTTAGTAAATACCAAGGGGAAATGTTAATTAAAAAGCCCGGCCATCTCCAACAGTTCTAGATATTAGTGGCCCTCCTGAACTCCAAAGGTATCTACTCTTTCCCTAGGCACCATTTTACTCTTAACATAGCAACAGACTTATCTGAGGTTTTCTTTCACCTTACCTGCAAGGCTCTAATACTCTGGTGTCAATACTGGGGAATTAAAATCTCAGACTAATACAACCTTATTAATTTTACCACAATGAGTAATTTCTCTACACACCTACTCCTCAAGTTCCTGCTAAATATTAGGATGTCTATAATAGCCACACTAGGGTGAGCTCACCATCTTATTTCTAAGTTCTACCCATATGACCTCACTGGACAATCTCGTAAGAATATTAAAAAGGCTACAACCCCCTCCTTGCCTACCTGTACCTGTCATGCCTTTAGTACCTATATCCTGGAAAATTGAGCTACCAGTCCTGCACTTCTCTCAGCCTTATTTGTGTTACAGTAGAAATATCCTGGTCCTCAGAGCTAATCCATGCTCTCAGTTGTTCCACCTTGCCTGTTATGCCTCTTACATTGAAACACATGCATCTAAGGTGCCCCTGGTGATCCTGATTAGTGACCTTGTTCTCGCTGGCTACTACTTTATCCCAACACTCGCTCCTGTTCAGAGTCCCACCAATTTACCAATCTAGTTCAAGCACATTGTAATTGTTAAGACACCTCTGAAGGTTCAAACACCATTTTGGAGAGAAGATAATTAGCACAGCTATTCTAAAGACTTCTGACGATGGAGATCTGGGCATCCAAAATTAATGTTGTTAGGACCGCCTCTGAGTACACAAATATAAGTACCCAAAAACTATTAATTGCCTATACCTGTGACCAGGCTAAGTGAAGTGACAACATCAGTTTGGTCTGCCAGCATGAACTCAAGTTACAATGCTGTAAGTAACTTTCTCCAGCACTTTGTGGATATTACTTAGCCCATGTTGCCTGGTTTGATGCAAACCAATGAACACAAGCCCATTGTCTTAGCATTTGACCATGCATATGCAAATGTCTTACTGTCAGTATTTGCAAACCACATCTTTTAGTCTGTGCACTTCTACTGCTTGCAATTTACAATAAGAAATGAGGACTGGTTTTTATTTGAATTAATATCTGCTATATTACGATACCTCAAGAATATTCCTAACACCATCCTACCTAAACTAAGTCATGTGTTAAGCATGAAAAGGAATTTGAAGCTTAACCTGCTCCTCACCTATTCCTCCTCACTGAAGCATCTTGAGCCAAAGCCTCAGCTATTCACTCTTACACAGATCACTCTCACAATGGCGTCTGCTTGACCTTTCCTTTCATCCATTGCTGGTATTAATTTGCCAATTAGCCCATCAATGAGTCTTGCCTCTTTTAAACTTTCCTTTTCATGTTCCAAGTCCAGAGAAACAGGAAGTTTGAAGAGGGCAATAACAGATTAGGAGAATGAGCAAAGATGTAGCAGATGGAATCCAGAGTAGGGAACTGTATAATCAAGTACTTTAGTAGAAGCAATAAATTTATTTACTGAGCCATGCCGCCCAGCAATCCCCTCATTTAATCTGAGCCTAATCATGGGACAATTTACAATGGCCAGTTAACGAACCACCCGGTATGTCTTTGGATCGTGGGAGGAAACCAGAGCACCCAGAGGAAACTCACACGGTCACGGTGAGAATGTACAAACTCCTTACAAGCAACAGTGGGAATTGAACCTTTTCACCTGTACTATAAAGTGTTGTGTTAACCATTATGCTACCGTCCCACCCTTAATGTCAGAGACTATTTTCTAAATGGGGATCATATTCGGAAATCAGAGATGCTAGGTGAGTTAGGAGTTCTCATGCAGGATTCTCTAAAGGTTAACTTATAGATTGCGTCAGTGGTAAGGAAGGCAATTACAGTATTAGCATTCACTTTGAGAGGGCTAGAATATAAAAGCAAGGATGTAATGCTAAGGCCTTATAAAGCATTGGTCAGACCTCACTTGGAGTATTGTGAAGAGTTTTGAGCCCCTTATCTCAGAAAGGATGTGCCGACATTCGAGAGGGTCCAGAGGAGATTCATGAGAATTTTTCTGGGAAGGAAAGGATTGACATATGAGGAACTTTTGATGATGCTAGGCCTGTAAGTTTAAGAGAATGAGGAGTAGGGATCTCATTGAAACATATCATATAGTGAAAGACCTAGACAGAGTGGATGTGGAGAGGATGTTTCCAATAGTGGGGCAATCTAGGACAGAGGGCACGGCCTCACACTGGAATGATATCCTTTAGAACAGAGATGAAGGGGGATTTTTTTTTAGCCAGAGGGTGATGAATCTGTGGAATTCATTGCCACAGGCAGCTGTGGAGGTCAAGTCATTGGGTATATTTAAAGTGGAGGTTGATAGGTTTAAAGGGTGTCTAAGGTTACAGGGAAAAGACAGCGGGTGTGGTTGAGAGTGATAATAAATTCAATGAGTCAAATGACACAATTCTGCTCCAGCGTCTTATGTTTCTGGTAGCTGAAATAGCTCAGAATAGCCTCTCTTGAAATAGCTCAGAATAGCCTCTCAAGAAAAAGCTCTGTTTTTTTTTGTAAAGGGGATTTTTACAAGGAGTGGAAGCTGCAACCAGCCTGGCTTTGGAATTGACTAATTTTCTACCCGATCATAATAGTTGATCCCTAATGAAGTACTGGTTAAGTGCTACACAATTTCAGAGCTGCCTACATGGCACAAGCAATTTATAAATATACAGTATTGGTTGAAATAGTTTTGACAATCCAATAACTTTGTGGTCACTAGTTTGCCTATATTTTAAAATTCCAGGCTGGGGTTACTTCTCAAACTGTCTTGCAACTTTTATGTAGATTATTAATCTGATTCCATGACCATTGTACTAATGGTTATGTGTGTAGAGAGTGAGCAGAAATGTTGTAGAGATTTTGCTCTACATTAACCAAACTGGGTGAATCTAATTTGACCCTGTATGAGATCCAAGGATTATTGGCGTGCGAGTGTGCAATTTGTGAAAACAGATCCTTTCAGAAATGAGTGAAGTTTGTTTTACTCTTATACTAAGATTACAAGAAATGGGTGTAAAAATATGAAATAGAAATAGTGAATCCTTTAGTATATGCAGGAGAAACCCATGAACAGAGAGGTAAGAAATAGCATTTGCTACTACATGGAATTGGAGCAAATGACATAAAAGGATAATAGGATATGATGACCAAATATGAAGGGGAGGATGTTAAAAGGAATAGGAGGGTACTTTGAAAACTTCAGATAAGGAAATGTGGAAAGAAGTTTGTGTAGATCATGAAACTAACACTTGGACAAATAGCCAGATTCCATGTTACAGACACAATCTGCATATTGAAAAACAAAGGTTGACTTTTGACAGAGAATGAGGACTTTCCTTTGGTTTGCTTGAATTTCCATTGCAAAACTTTAATCAATGTGATATATGAAGTCTTTGCTGGTCAATATTCATGTTTGGTCATCTGTACTAAATATGTACAAGATTATCAGCCAAGTGGCTGTAGTCACCTGCACGTACCAGGCAGTAAATATCTTGGACATGTTTAACACATACAGCCAAAGAGTAGTTTCTTGTCCCACATCTCCAACCATCCTATCACCCTTTGTTAGGTTTTCAATTCTGTCATTGTAGAATTTCAAGTAAATAATGTCTACCTCTAAGATCCTCTGCTTATCAGCTTGTCCCCTATTTTGTGAATCTGCTCCACATTGTCATATCCCCAAAGTCAATATAATGCACTCCATATAAAACACAACAGATGTTTATAGGGCTTGAATGATAGTAAAGTCCAATCTAAATCTTCATGTACCAGATGGCACAAATTGCCTTATCCATATACGATGTCAATTAATGACCTACAGAGATACAGAACAATGGTGCATAGCTCGGGCTTTTAGAGACCTTATCAGCCTTAGGACAGCCAGTTACAATAAATAAGATTCATAAATTAAGAAAACAGCTGTCAAAAGTCTCAATAAAAGAATGAACATTATTTTTAAAGAACCTATGAACCTCCTTGCTGAAAATCAATAAAAGAAAAATAACAAGTTAATGGAGATGGAATAAAAAGATTTAAAGGGCACAATATGAAAGTTTAAAAAAGATGAGGAAACAAACCAAACAGCAGCAAAAGAAACAAGTATTTTACAAATATTTAGAAATACTTTTAAAAGGTGAGAATTGAGAGCAAAAGATGGTCAATTTCTAGAGGATGATGAAATAATTGTATTCAGTAAAAAAAAAACTCTCCTTACTTAAGAAAATGTTATCAGGCAAGAGATAAAGAGTCATTATACCCGGCAAATTTATTTATTGCATCCAAGGGAGTAAAAATCTTTATGTTTCATCTCCGTTGCAATGTACAGGCAATAAAAAGGGGAAATGTGGGAGAACATTTCCCAAACACTAAAATTGCATACTTAATTGTTTTGCATACAGTCAGGTCAATGTACAGTCAGATATGCAATTAGATCAATGTGTATTGATAAATCTGATGGCTTGGTGAAAGAAGTTGTCCTGGCCTTAATGCTGCAGTACCATGTGCCAGAGGAAGCAGCTGAAACAGTGTGTGTTCGGGATGGCTGGAGTCCCTGATGATCCTCTGGGCCCTTTTTACGCACATGCTGTAAATGTCCTGAATAGAGGAGCCCGAATAGGCTTTCTCTTCCCTTAAGCACTTTATTGCATCACGGCTGATCTGACTGCAACCTTTCTTCCACATTCTCATCTATCTACCATAATCTTTACCCCACATTGCTTATCCATGGATTTTTGAAAGGAAAATTCTATATGAAAATCCAATGGAGTTTTTGTTTGAGGATGCAGCTGATCGATCAGTGGATGTTCAGATTTAGATATAGGTTCAGATTTAGATGTAGATTCAGATTTAATTATCACATGTACATCGAAAGTGCTTGGTAAGTTGTTGGAGAAGATCCTGAGGGGCAATATTTATGAACATTCGGAGAGGTATAATATGATAAGGAATAGTCAGCATGGCTTTGTCAAGGGCAGGTTGTGCCTTACGAGCCTGATTGAATTTTTTGAGGATGTGACTAAACACAATGATGAAGGAAGAGCAGTAAATGTAGTGTATATGGATTTCAGTAAGGCATTTGATAAGGTACCCCATGCAAGGCTTATTGAGAATGTAAGGAGGTATGGGATCCAAGGGGACATTGCTTTGTAGATCCAGAACTGGCTTGCCCACAGAAGGCAAAGAGTGGTTGTAGACGGGTCATTTTCTGCATGGAGGTCGGTGACCAGTAGTGTGCCTCAGGGATCTGTTCTGGGACCCTTACCCTAAGTGATTTTTATAAATGACCTGGATGAGGAAGTGGAGGGATGGGTTAGTAAGTTTGCTGATGACACAAAGGTTGGGGGTGTTGTGGATAGTGTAGAGGGCTGCCAGAGGTTACAACGGGACATTGATAGGATGCAAAACTGGGCTGAGAAGTGGCAGATGGAGTTCAATCCAGATAAGTGTGAAGTGGTTCACTTTGGTAGGTCAAATATGATGGCAGAATATAGTATTAATGGTAAGACTCTGGGCAGTGTGGAGGATCAGAGGGATCTTGGGGTCTGAGTCCATAGGACGCTCAAAGCAGCTGTGCAGGTTGACTCTGTGGTTAAGAAGGCATGCGATGTATTGGCCTTCATTAATCATGGAATTGAATTTAGGAGGCGAGAGGTAATATTGCAGCTATATAGGACACCCTGGTCAGACCCCACTTGGAGTACTGTGCTCAGTTCTGGTCGTCTCACTACAGGAAAGATGTGGAAGCCATAGAAAGGGTGCAGAGGAGATTTACAAGGATGTTGCCTGGATTTGGGAGCATGCCTTATGAAAACAGGTTGAGTGAACTCGGCCTTTTCTCCTTGGATCGATGGAAGATGAGAGGTGACCTGATAGAGGTATATAAGATGATGAGAGGCATTGGTCGTGTGGATCGTCAAAGGCTTTTTCCCAGGGCGGAAATGGTTGCTGCAAGAGGACACAGGTTTAAGGTGCTGGGGAGTAGGTACAGAGGAGATGTCAGGTGTAAGTTTTTTACGCAGAGAGTGGTGAGTGCGTGGAATGTGCTGCCGGCAATGGTGGTGGAGGCGGATACGATGGGGACTCTTAAGAGACTTTTGGATATGTACATGGAGCTTAGAAAAATAGAGGGCTATGGGTAAGCCTAGTAATTTCTAAGGTAGGGACATGTTCGGCACAACTTTGTGGGCCGAAGGGCCTGTATTGTGCTGTAGCTTTTCTATGTTTCTATACAGTGAAATGTGTCATTTACGTTAATAGCCAACACACCTAAGGATGTGTTTTAGAGGCAGCCTGCAAGTGTTGCCACACATTCCAATGCTAACATAGTATGCCCACCATGCTTCACAGAACAACACAGAACACAGCAGAACAGAACGTACCAAGCAACAACAGCAAAACAAGCCTGATTCCTTCCTCTCAACACACGTAGAGTCCTCTAACTCCAGAACAGGCCACCTTCTTTGGCCTCCAACAAAATGTAGATTAGCAGATATCGAGCTTTCAACTTCTGACTGGACTCACAGAGAAGCGCAGATTCAGGCTCCAGCCATTGGGCCTCGATTTAATGTATTTTGAGTTTCAGAAGGCCTTTGATCACAAGAGTATAACCTCTGACACAAGAAGTTGGTGTGCAAAATTGTGCTTCTTGCATTCAGGGTAATGTATTGAAACTATTGAGAATTTATTGGCAGGAAACAATTGGAATAAATGTTTCTTTTCAGGGTAGCATGATATGATCAATGGGATGCGATGGGGATCAGTGAATGGGTCCCAACTATTGACAATCCACATTTAGGATTTGCATGAGGGAACCAAATGAAATACAGTGGATTCTGGTTAATTGGGACACATTGGGACAAGTACATTTTGACCCAATTATGCAGCTATCTCAATTAGCCAAAATTTCATGGAAATAGTTAGAAAGGTATAAAAGAGACAAATTACCATTTAACTGGTAACAAATTATGTATTTAGATGAAATACATCTCCAAATCTGAATGCTTGAAAACACAGGCAGCAAAACAGTTCTGAATTGTATCTCAATGCTTCTTTTTTGCCAACTATCAGTGACAAAAATCACTGCTTTTTGAACAGAAACACACACAGCTGACGCTATTTAAAAACTGTTCATGCTAAGCACGGTGTAGTGTCTAACAGCCATACAAATGCGAAATAAACAAAGGGTATCCCAGCCATTTTCTTAATTAGTTTTTGTTCCTTAAGAGTTGTCCCTAATAAGTGTCTGCTCCAATTAATAATGGCCCAATTAACTGGAATCCATCTATTCCAAATTTGCCATCAACATGAAACTGCATAGAATTGTGAATTGTGCAGAGGATACAAAGGCACTTTAAGTTGATTTAGACAAAGTTCAAAGTAAAACTTATTATCAGAGTACATACATGTCACCACATACAACCCCGAGATTCTTTTCCTGCGGGCATACTTAGCAAATCTATAGAGCAGTAACTGTAAACTGTAGCCATCAGGAACCATTAACTGTAATCAAACTGTGCAGATGCAGATATAAATAAATAACGATCAATAATGAGTAAATAGCAATAAACAATAATATAACAGAGTCCTTAAATGATTGTAGCTATCCCCTTTTGTTCAAGAACCTGATGGTTGAGGGGTAGTAACTACTCTTGAACTTGGTGGTGTGAGCCCTGAGGCACTTGTACCTTCTACCTGACGGCAGCATTGAAGAAAGAGCATGGCCTGGGTGGTGAGGATCTTTGATAATGCAAGCTGCTTTTCTACAGCAATGTTTCATGTAGATGCACTCAGTGGTTGGGAAAGTATTACTGGGCTGAATCCACTAATTTTTGTAGGATTTTCTGCTCAAAGGCATTGATGTTCCCATACCAGGCCATAATGAAGTCAGACAGCACACTTTCCACCACATATCTGTAGAAGTTTGCCAAGTCAAGCAAGTGGTCAAACCTATGGCACATGCAATACAATGTAGATAAAAGTGAAGTTGTAGGTTCAAAGTAAATTTTGTCATCGAAGTACATATTATATGTCACCATATACACCCCCGAGATTCTTTTTTTTGTGGGCATACACACCAGATCTATGGAATAGTAACTATAACAGCATCATTGAAAGATCAACCAAAGTGCAGAAGACAACAAACTGTGCAAATGCAAATATAATTACCAGCCTGTTGTTGCCAGTACAATCTTTTATGTGGTGGTGTGCTGGGGCAATGGCATCAACACAGGTGATGCCAACAGGCTCAATGAACTGATTAGAAAGGCTGGCTCTGTTGTAGGAATCAAACTGGACATACTGGAGGTTGTGGTAGAACAAAGGACCCTCCAGAAAATCCTAGCAATTATGGACAATGTTTCTCACCCCCTGCATGCCATCTTCGCCAAACAGAGGAGCACTTTTAGTAATAGACCAACCAAGACAACTGTGCTGGTCCAAAGAGCGCTATGTGAGGTAATTCTTACCCTTGGCCATCAGACTCTACAGTGAGTCAAACTATAGCTGGGGAAGTGATATTGTGATCTTTGATGAGTAAATTTTGTACATCTTATTTTTAAGGTAACTTATTTTTTATTCTTTCTTACTTCTCTTCTAATATTGTAAATCTGTGCATTTGTAATGCTACTGTGACACTGTCACTTCTTTGGGATCAATAAAATATCTATCTATAGGGGTTTGTCAAAGTTTTAGATGTCATGCTGAATGTCTGCGAACTCCGAAAGAAGTAGAGGCACTGCCTTGCTTTCTTCGCATATGCACTTCTTTTGCAGTGATATAATTGAAGCCTGCTTGAAGTAGGTGGATACCATACACTGCTGAAGTGAGAGGTTAAAGATCTCAGTGAACACTCCAGCCAGTTGGTCAGTGCAGATTTTTAGTACATGGCCAAGTAGATCGTCCAGTTTGGCTGCTTTCTGTGGATTCTCCCTCCTGAAAGCAGCCTGCACGTGAGCTTCAGAGACTGAGAACATTGGATCATCATGGGATGTGGAAGTTCATAATGGTTTCTCCATATTCTGATAGTCAAAGCAAGCACAGACATTGAACTCAGCTGGATGCAAAGCCCTGCTGTCTCACGTATAACTTGATTTAACTTTATAAGGGGGAAAGCATTCAAGCTCTGCCACTACTGTCAACTATTTCTTGTTGTTTCAAGGTTGGTCTGGAATTTCCACTTTGACCATGAGATGGCTTTCTGGAAATCATATCTGTACCTCTTGTAGCTTTCTTGGTCTCCAGACTTGAATGTCTCTGAGCTGGCCTTCAGCAAAATTTGGATCTCATGGGTCATCTAGGGCTTCTGATTGGGGAAGACTGAATGATTTAGTGGGGACACGCTCATCTACAGCTGATTTATCCACCTTGATAGGAAACCATGCAAGACAGTATTACTTAATTGGTATTAGATTGGGAAATGTTGAGATGTACCCACAAAGCAATTCAGCAGGGGCAACAAGGAAGATTTCTTGCTTGGCTTTGAGGTAAGGAGCGGAGATGCCTTGCTACATTTGTAGGGGATTATGCTGAGATCACACTCAAGGAAGTGCAATAGCAGTTCATCAGGCTGATTCCAAAGATCAGGAAGAATATTGCATGATTGCTCAGGCCTGTATTCACTGAAGAATGAGACAAGATCTGACTGAAAGATACAAAATTCTGACAGGGTTTAATATCCTAAATGCAAGGAGGATATCAGTCCTTGCTGGATGATCAGGAATTAGTCAAGAAATATGGGACAGGCTGAAATGAGAGAATTCTGTTCCATATGTTAATGAATCTATTCAAGGAGATGGGTGTATTTCTAGACATAGATGGCATTAAGGGGACAAGGAATGAGTGGGAATATGATACTGATAATCAGCCAATCCAACTGAATGGAGCAGCAGGCTTGTAGGACCATAAATTCTCTTCTGCTCTGTTTTTGTCTACATATCGAAGAGCCATTATTTCAGCTAAAAAAAATATTTATGGACACTGCTTCTAACACCCCTTATGAAAATGTTCCAAAAGTTTTGGGATAAAAGCAGTGGACAGAGAAGAAAGATGGATGCTTTATACTGGGATTTCCAGAAGACACTCAATAATATGCAGCATTATAAACTTATCCAATAAGATAAGGATGCATTCGACTAGCGACCTGAAGGTTGTGAGTTCGAGCCCCAGCCGAGGCAGTGTGTTCTATCCTTGAGCAAGGCACTTAACCACAGTGCTCTGCGACGACACTGGTGCCAAACTGTATTGGCCCTTGCCCTTCCCTTGGACAACATCGGTGTCATGGAGAGGGGAGACTTGCAGCATGGGCAACTGTCAGTCTTCCATACAACCTTGCCCAGGCCTGCGCCCTGGAGAGTGAAGACTTTCCAGGCAGAGATCCATGGTCTCGCAAGACTAACAGATGCCTTTACTTTACTTTGCATAGAGTTGGGGTTAATGGGTAGAGGACTGGCAAACAAATAGAATGCAGAGAGTTGGGATACATGGTTGTTTACCTGGTTGGCAGTCAGTGGCGTGCAGAGTGCCACAAGGTTTGGTGGTGGGCCCACAACTGTTGACAATGTATATTAACAATGTGGAAGAAATGACTAAATGTAATGTATCTAAGTTTGACGATGACACCAAGTTGATTACTAAAGCAAATTGCATGGAGGATGCAGAGATATAGATTGAGTAGGTAAGAATCAGATAGAGTACAATGTTGGCAAATGCAAGGTCATCCACTTTGGAAGTAAAGATAGAAAATCAGATAATTACTTAAGTGTCAAGTATTGCAAAATGCTGTTGTGCAGAGGGATTCGGGAGTGCTGGTGAAAGAATTGCAGAAGGTTGGTTTGCGGCTGCAACAGGCTATCAGGAAGGTAAATGGAATGTTGGCCTTAATTGCAGGAGGGATCAGAGAAGTTATGCTACAACTGTATTGAGCACTGGTGAGGCCACACCTGGAGTACTGCATGTATTTCTGCTCTGTTTCCTTGTGAAAAAATATCTTGGCTTTGGAAGCTGAGCAAAGGAGGTTCAGTAGAGATGCAAAGGCTAACCCATGAGGAAAATTTGAGTAACTTGGGAGTGTGTTTGCTGGAATTTAGAAGAATGGAATGGGATCTTATAGAAACACGTTATGAAAGGAATAGTTAAGACAGGAGGTTATTTCCACTATTAGGTGAGACAGAAAGAGAGGACATACTATCAAGATTCAGGAGAACACATTTAGGGTTGTGATAAGGAGAACTGTGAAATTCTCCACCTAGAAAAGTAGTAGGAGCAACCTTACTAAATAGATTTAAGATACTGTCAGGCAGAATTTTGTATAATAGGGGAATTAAGGGTTATGTGGAAAAGACAGTTAGATGAGTCCACGGCCAAATCAGCTATGATCTTACTAAATGGCAGAGCAAGCTTGGCGAATGGAATGGCCTAATCCTGCTCCTATTTTTTATGTTCATATGAGGAAAAAAATTGCCACATCATACGTTCTATGCCCGAAACAGAGACGCCTGCTTCCAGATTCTCCCATATGTGGAAACATCCACTTCATAGCCACTGTCAAAATCCATTAGGATCTGGTGTTTCAGTCAAGGACTCATCACTGATCTAAACTGCAAACATATAAACAAGCTTATCAACCCTTAAGGCAACCTGCCCATGAGTCCAGGGAGCCTGTGTTCTTCCAATGTAGGAATACTCTCAGGTAGTTGAATGAAAAATATATCACCGTGAATAGCTAGAAAATCAAGATACGATTTAAATGGAGGCATTTTAAACAACTAGGCTTGACAAAATATACTCAAGTAACTTGAGGGCATTGGGAAGGCCTTTGGTTGATAGGGTAGTCAAAGATCAAAAGGAACAAATGGGAAAGTGGATTTATGCCCAAGATCAAATCAGCCTTCATCTCACTGAATGAATGGACAGTTTGGAGGGACTATTTGACCCAATCCTGCTCCTATTCCAAGGCTCTTATGTTAAGAAATTTTAGTCTCTAATCTGAATTATATTACTCCTGAATCTGCAATTTCTTCTTTGCTGCATCAGACGAAGTTGAGTGGGTGGGAGGAGGGCCCAATCTTCATTTCTGAATGCCCCTAAATATCCATGCTCCCATTCTATTGTGTGTGAGTATTTGCTGGAATGAAATACATTATACATGTCCATAGAGCATGAGTGCATGCCAGATTATTAAAAGAGTGAATTTATAATAAATGATGTGTATGCTCAGCCCTAAAAATTGGGTTAACAATGCTCTCTTTCTCAAGGTTGTGACATTTTTAAACATTCTTTATTATTATAGTTTATAAAAATTTTGTCACTGGAATTGTTTAATTGAAGGCACAGCAAATTTGACACAATCTATTCATGAGGGTAGCCGAGTTGACCTGGTGCTGCAAATAAATTACTTCAGCACAAGATGTTCAAGATGAGGTTGCATGCAGTCTTAGATAGAAGATGTGGAATAGAAGAAAGACATCAGCACAGCTAATATAAATGGTAATGCGATGGAATTGGAATGGTACAAGTTTCATTCTTAAATCCAGTTGTTAGCAATAATGTTCACTGATGGCAAACATCTCCCTCTGGTGGCCTAATTGAAAAACTTCTTGCTCCCCAATGAATGACACTTAAATACAAAATAGTTTTCAAACAGATTTTAGATTATTACTAGACAACGGGGTGACCCGTTGGGGCATCCTTTCAGAGAAGGGTGGTGCAGTCTGATGTAACCAGAATGAACATTAAATTTTCCTGAATGCTATTGGTATCGCTTTGCTTTGGAAAACAGAACATGGAATAGTACAGCACAATACAGGCCCTTCGGCCCACATTGTTGTGCCAACCCTCAAACCCTGCCTCTCATATAAGCCCCCACCTTAAATTCCTCCATATACCTGTCTCGTAGTCTCTTAAATTTCACTGGTGTATCTGCCTCCACCACTGACTCAGGCAGTGCATTCCACACACCAACCACTCTCTGACTGAAAAACCTTCCTCTAATATCCCCCTTGAACTTCCTACCCCTTACCTTAAAGCCATGTCCCCTTGTGTTGAGCAGTGGTGCCCTGAGGAAGAGGCGCTGGCTATCCACTCTATCTATTCCTCTTAATACCTTGTATACCTCTATCATCTCTCCTGTCATCCTCCTTCTCTCCAAAGAGTAAAGCCCTAGCTCCCTTAATCTCTGATCATAATCCATACTCTCTAAACCAGGCAGCATCCAGGTAAATCTCCTCTGTACCCTTTCCAATGCTTCCACATCCTTCCTATAATGAGGCGACCAGAACTGGACAACAGTACTCCAAGTGTGGCCTAACCAGAGTTTTATAGAGCTGCATCATTACATCACGACTCTTAAACTCTATCCCTCGACTTATGAAAGCTAACACCAAATAAGCTTTCTTAACTACCCTATCTACCTGCGAGGCAAATTTCAGGGATCTGTGGACACGTACCCCCAGATCCCTCTGCTCCTCCACACTACAAAGTATCCTGCCACTTACTTTGTACTCTGCCTTGGAGTTTGTCCTTCCAAAGTGTACCACCTCACACTTCTCCAGGTTGAACTCCATCTGCCACTTCTCAGCCCACTTCTGCATCTTATCAATGTCTCTCTGCAATCTTCGACAATCCTCTACACTATCCACAACACCACCAACCTTTGTGTCGTCTGCAATTTTGTCAACCCACCCATCTATCCCAAATCCAGGTCGTTAATAAAAATCACAAAAAGTAGAGGTCCCAGAACTGATCCTTGTGGGACACCACTAGTCACAACCCTCCAATCCAAATGTACTCCCTCCACCACCACCCTCTGCCTTCTGCAGGCAAGTCAATTCTGAATCCACCTGGCCAAACTTCACTGGATCCTATGCCTTCTGACTTTCTGAATAAGCCTACTGTGTGGAACCTTGTCAAATGCCTTACTAAAATCCATATAGATCACATCCACTGCACTACCCTCATCTATATGCCTGGTCACCTCCTCAAAGAACTCTATCGGGCTTGTTAGACATGATCTGCCCTTCACAAAGCCATGCTGACTGTCCCTGATCAGACCATGATTCTCTAAAATGCCCATAGATCCTATCTCTAAGAATCTTCTCCAACAGCTTTCCCACCACAGACATAAGGTTCACTAGTCTATAATTACCCGGACTATCCCTACCACCTTTTTTGAACAAGGGGACAATATGCGCCTCCCTCCAGTCCTCCAATACCATTCCCGTAGACAACGAAGACATAAAGATCCTAGCCAGAGGCTCAGCAATCTCTTCCCTCGCCTCATGGAGCAGCCTGGAGAATATTCCGTCAGGCCCCTGGGACTTATCCGTCCTAATGTATTTTAACAACTCCAACACCTCCTCTCCCTTAATATCAACATGCTCCAGAACATCAACCTCACTCATATTGTCCTCACTGTCATCAAGTTCCCTCTCATTGGTGAATACCAAAGAGAAGTATTCATTGAGGACCTCACTCACTTCCACAGCCTCCAGGCACATCTTCCCACCTTTATCTTTAATCGGTCCTACCTTCACTCCTGTCATCCTTTTGTTCTTCACATAATTGAAGAATGCCTTGGGGTTTTCCTTTACCCTACTGGCCAAGGCTTTCTCATGCCCCCTTCTTGCTCTTCTCAGCCCCTTCTTAAGCTCCTTTCTTGCTTCCCTATATTCTTCAATAGACCCATCTGTTCCTTGCTTCCTAATCCTCATGTATGCTGCCTTCTTCCACCCGACTAGGTTTTCCACCTCACTTGTCACCCATGGTTCTTTCACCCTACCATTCTTTATCTTCCTCACTGGGATAAATTTATCCCTAACGTCCTGCAAGAGATCCCCAAACATCGACCACACGTCCATAGTATATTTCCTTGCAAAAACATCATCCCAATTGACACCCACAAATTCTAGACTTATCGCCTCATAATTTGCCCTTCCCCAATTAAAAATTTTCCTGTCCTCTCTGATTCTATCCTTTTCCATGATACTGCTGATGGCCAGGGAGCGGTGGTCACTGTCCCCCAGATGCTCACCCACTGAGAGATCTGTGACCTGACCTGGTTCAGTACCTAATACTAGATCTAGTATGGCATTCCCCCTAGTCGGCCTGTTAATATACTGTGATAGGAATCCATCCTGGACACACTTAACAAACTCTGCCCCGTCCAAACCCTTGGAACTAATCAGGTTCCAATCAATATAAGGGAAGTTAAAGTCTCCCATGATAACAACCCTGTTATTTTTGCCCAATCAGCTGCTTTCTGCTGAGTCTGAGCTATTCAAATCTTGTTTGTCTAATCAACTGCTTTCTGCTGAGCTATTCAAATCTTGATTGACTTCATTGCACAGTCCAACTGCCAAAACTCCCAGAATCTCTCGAGTCAAAGCCTCAAAGCTCCACTCCTTCACTGGCCCACTCACTCACTGGCTGCTTTCCACAGGCCGTAAATGAAGTAGAAAACCTCAGCTTATTAAAGAAGAACGACGCATAGCAAAGCAAATATAGCTGCTCCTCATTTAACAAGGGACACTTTTGATGGCTTCATTTCTGGTTTATCTGCCACCCTTGAGCCTCTCGTTGTCTTTCTGGAGATGTGCAGCCCTTTCATCCCCTATCTCTTCATCTCTTCTGCTGTTTGTTGTTTATCTCTGATCCTGGAGACATGCATGCCTCTCCTCCTTTGTCTCTTCTTCTCTTATCTTTTTTTGTCCTGACTCTTTGATTCTGGAGTCATGCAGCCCTGGCCTCACCTGATTCTTGTTCTCTCCCTCTCCTTGCCGCTTCCCAACGACGTTTGGCATCATCTCTTGACCGTAATGTCACCCTTCCCTTTCCACGTGGCATAATTAGGCTGACCATTTTTTTTTACCCTAATACTGGATAGAAGATATGAAGCACTGACAACAAAGGATGCTGATTATCTTTGATGATTCAGTTGGCGCTCTCCTAAATGGACGTGATATAGTCACCGCTGTCCTTTGACTGCAGCAAAGGATTTTATGGGTGTCTCGAAGTACATCATTACAATAGATTTAATTATCTCTTATTGATGGGTGGCAGTTAGATCTGTCCCAATCCTGCACATGCTGATGGTGGTGATTAGCAGAATGTGACCCCATGAAATCGAGCTGCCCTGCCCTTTTGCTCCGGTAGGTGTCGTTTCTGAGGCTGGCCGTGCACATGCATCGGGCTGTCACGTCCCGATTTCCATGATGGCCGATTGGGTCTCGGGTGAAAGCCTGTCTTTGATTTTTGGGGAATGAGCAATTTTATATGAACATATAACTCTGAACTTTGCCTGCATTCTGTAAGTTAGCACATTTTAATTCGATTTAGCCAAAAAAAGTGCCACTGTAATGCATCGTTTGCGCTAATTGGAGATAACAAACAGGCAAACAGAGCATGAGAGTTTTAGTATTATATAGATTAACATGGATGTACTAAACCCGCACAATTCACACCCTCCTTCACATCGGTAGCACAGTAAAGGAAATTACCAAGCAGTTTCAAACTCCTGGTAGTTTACATTTCGCACAACTGCTTATTAAAAGGTTCAAAGGTTCATTTTATTATCAAAGTATGCATGTGTAATACAACTCTGATATTTGTCTTCTCCAGATAGCCATGAAATCAGCAAAAGCATGGGATTTGTTTAAAGAAAAGATATCAAATCCCCCTCCCTCCCTCGGCACAAAAGAAAAGAAAAAAAACAAACCCTCACCCTTCCCTCGCAGAAAAAATAGCGATAGTAGCATCAAATCCCCTACCCCTTCCCCCACAGAAAAAGGTCAACAACAGTAACATCAAATCCCAGAACCCCTCACTCGCAGAAAAGAACAGCTACTATAGTATCAAAAGCCCCACCTCCACACTAAAAAAACTAACAGATCACTCATACAGGAAAACACCAACAAGAACAGACACTAAATCCCCAACCCCTCTCTCACACAAAAACTAACATATGGGCTGCAAGAAAGGAAACACCAAAAAACTGAAAGAGACCAATATAAAGTACAATTGTCACATAAGTCTCAGAATATTGAAAATATCTTCCCATCACCATTCGAGAAGAGTGGCTGCATGAACTCAGTTCTTCTGCGAAGAGCAACCACCATGCTGGGTCCAAACGCCGCTAACCCAGCTACCAATCTGCATCACCCCGTCACCTTTATTGAGAGCGATCACCGCCGCTTTGCATTCACCTCGATGCTTCAATCTTCATCGACGCTTCAAAATAGATTCATTCATGGCCTCATGCCCTGTCTCTGGCCTTTTCCAGCTCTGCTTAACTAATTAGGTGACTTCTAAAACCAATTAGCTGCACCAGTGATGATTTGGTGTGTCATATTAAAGGAAGTGAATACTTATGCAATCATTTACTCTGTATTTAATATTTGTAATTAATTTAGATCACTTTGTAAAGATCTGTTTTCACTTTGACACAAAAGTCTTTTACTGTTGAGCAGTGTCAAAAAAGCCACATTAAATCCACTGTGATCCACAATAAAACTTGAAAACTTCCAAGGGGGTGAATACCTTTTTATAGGCACTGTATGCAACAGCTAAACATTAAGACAATGGGGTTGTGTTAATTGGCTGGCATCAAACCAGGCAACATGGCTAAATTACTCGCACCATTGTGACTTGAGTTCAAGTTGGCAGACCAGACGGATGCTGTCACTGAACATATCAAACATGGTCACAGGTATAGGCAATCAATAGCTTTTTCTATTTATGATATTTATGTACTCAAAGACAGCCCTGACAACATTAATATTGGATGCCAAGCATTGGACCTTCAGAGGTGTCTTACCAATTACAAAGTGCTTCCACTATGTCCCTCAAAAGAACCATTTGTCAACCCAGGGTATTGAAGTAAACAGTGTTATTGTAATTACTGCAATTGTGTTGAAGCATCTATTATTACCTTCCATCTTAAGGGTATAAAACTGATGTATGTACCTTTGGGTTTGTGAATTTCTACTGAGAGCTACTGTGATGAATAATGCCTTTTTTTATCACCAGCTTCAGTGTCTCTCCAGTGATTCTGGTCACAGTCACAACAGGCTCTACAATGGGTAGGTAAAAGTGCCCAGTGCATCGCCAGCACCATTCTACCCGACATCAAGGTGCCAGACAAAGGTCAGCAATATCGTGAATCACACAGTGTGATTATAGACTGTTTGTCCCACTCTCATCAAGGAAGGGGCTAAATAGCATCCACACCAGGACCACTAGACTCAAAGTTACTTCCCCCAAACCATCAGGTTGATCAATACCTCCACGATCTCTACATACAGATCAGCATCAGTCTATGTACAGTATACAAAAGGTATGTGTACATTGTGTTTTATAGGACTGCTTCTATATTTATTGCAACAAACACAAAATGCTGGAGGTACTCAGCATGTCAGGCAGCATCTATGGAAATGAATAGTTTCAGGCTGAGACACTTCTTCAGGTCTGAGAAGGAAGTGGGAAGATACCCTCTCCCTCTCCTTCTCAGTGCTGAAGAGTCTCAGCTTGAAACTTTGACTATCTATTCACTTTTTTCTGTGTTGCTTTGAATTTCCAACATCTGCAGACTTTCTCATTTTTGTATGAATTTATATTTAAATGCATTGTTTTTATTGTGTTCTTTTTGCTTGGTATTTTAAATTCTGCTTTGGATCCAGAGTAACAATCATTTTGTCCTCTTTTACAATTATGTGCTGAAGAATGACAATAAACAATCTTAAATAATAATGTATTTAACCATAATGTGATGTTATAATTAACAATATCTTTGTGCAGTTCAACTCATATCTTGGCTCAATGCAAACAGCCTCAATCTAAACACTTCATTTTCTTTCCCATTCTTCACATTCAAACTGACAACATAACCCCTTTTGCAGTCTCTCTTACAGCCCTGCATGCTATTACATTTTCTCATTATTCCATATTATAGGGTGAACTCCAACTCTTGCCTGCCACTCGATGCAACAAATAGTTTTGAGCTACAAAAAAAACTGATGCTCATGATCAAAAGTCTGGTAACCTCTGTTCAACATACCAATAGCAAGATGCATTTGTTGTTTATTCAGAAGTCCTTGCTTACCCAGCTATAACTTTTGAGATCCGTAATTCTTTGAACATGCTTTTGAAAATTGCATTTTAAACTTTCTCATTAATTTACCTGTTGCATGGTACCCAGGGGTATTTTAATAGTTGAAGTACATAAGAAGTGCTTGTGCAAGCAAAGTTTTCTTCCATTTTCCATGGCCTCTTTAGTATTTCATAACAGATGATCTCAAGAACCTCCAACCAAAAAAAAAACCCTGTGAACTCCATAAGGAGAGGATTGCTTTTAGAGAAAACTGCCATCCCTTACCAGTTTGTCTTGTACTCATAAAATTGACTTCTCAAAAGAAAAAAAAGGCAGTATGGACCAAATTTTATAATGCCAGGGCATATGCAAAAGCAATGAGGAGATTCTCAGAAATCTAACATCGATTTATTTCTTCAACAAAAGAAAGTAGATCAGATTTATGATGCGGAATTACAGCATAAAGTGTAGACACAACTTTTCTGAAAAAGAAATCGGAGGGATGGGGATGCTAACCTCATATTACAGAAGAGCGTAGGCCAGCCTCTGCTATTATACATCACAGGATATCATCTAGGTAAAAATTATTCATGAGCACACTCCAATCAAGCACAATCTAAATTCTATTTGTGTTGATAACTATTGTTTTATACCATCATGTATTAACTATGTGGGAATACGCAAAACTACTTACTTATTATTGGTGTCGAGTTGAATCACTTACGCTCATATTAGCCTTTCATTTTTCCTCAATGGCTCCTCTCCAAAATCAATTCCAGACTTAATTCTGAAACAGTGATTTGACTGACAACCTACGTATAAATGGTCTTGTCAACTCAATAGTCTCAAATAGCTGTCAAACCTGGGCTGGACCAAGGATTTGATCTATGACTAGAGAACAACTTAATATCTTCAAATGCAACCTAAAAAGGCAATTTTCCTTAGGTGCTTTAAATCAAAAGAAACTATAGCCTGGAACTCTTTCACCAACAATACAGTAGGAGAAACTGCAGGGTTTCCAGATTAGCCTTGATGCCCAGATGTTGAAAAATCGATAATGAATCAGAAAAAAAAACTTAATAGGTTGAAAATTTGCTTTGAAATCTGATTCAAAGTACAGTTTTAATTATTATGTAAGACTCGCTTTGCCTAGTGGCATGATTTCGGGGGTGGCACTCCCTACCTGTCCAAACTTTAGCACTCTTGTTTGGGTGGATACTGTGTGTTGTGTCCCCTGTGTAATATCAGTACCCGGAAAAAACATTCAGTCCACAATGTGCGGTTAAACGATTAAGATTTTATATTTAAGTATGGGG
Organism: Mobula hypostoma; assembly: GCF_963921235.1. Lineage (NCBI taxonomy): Eukaryota > Metazoa > Chordata > Chondrichthyes > Myliobatiformes > Myliobatidae > Mobula > Mobula hypostoma. The sequence continues at coordinate 105,051,031 of NC_086098.1, read as the reverse complement.
ATAGTAGACAAACAAAAGAAAAGAAAAAAACAAATAAAAGGCGCCAATAATCTCATAAACATGTCCAGTGCACAAACATTGGAGCTCAAGGATTCCCTTCCGTTGATCCTCCTTTGCTCGTCGTCGACCCCTGGGCTCCCGCCCCGATCCCAGGCCCAGCGGGTCCAGCAACCGTCTCCTCAAGCCACCTCTTCTCTCTTCATCCTCTTCACGCCTTCTCCCCCAAGCCCACGCAAACTAACAGTTTTCAGACAGAAAGAATAACATCTATCCCAACTGGATAGCAAGTGAATACAAGTCCGTTATCACTAATTATAACCCAAACATGTTGCTACAGAGAACATTACCTCATCAGTTAACATTACAGAGAAGCCATTTTATTATACACCACAGAGAAGCCATTTCATTATTAGCCTTAGCAAGTAACATGAAAGAAGAAACCCTTACAATTGTAATTAGGATGCGAGGCAAGTTGGATAGATTACATAGCAAGCAGGAGTTCAGTTGATCATTTTTTGGACAAGTAATTTTCAAAGATTCAAAATGCATTTATTATCAATGAGTTTATAAGTTATACAACCTTGAGATTTGTTTGCTTACAGGCAGTCGTAAAGCAAGGAACCCAAAAGAACCCAATTTTAAAAACCCCAAGTGTCAACAGAGAAAGAGATAAAACACAAAACAAACCATGCAAACAATAGAAGCGAGCAACAACAGCATTCTGAACCAAATTGACAGCTTAGATCAAAATCCCTGGAGCAGCCTCAAAGCCTCAGTATTCAGTTCATCATATTAGCGGGGCAAATCGCTGCAAAGTTCACAGGCACAAAACACGGCAGCCGGGGGCAGTCTCACAGCCTTAGCACTACAGACAGAGGAGACCCTGTGTTTAACTTGTCTGAACTTCACTCTAGGACCTGGCCCACTGTGGCAAATTGCTCCAGGCCTAGATTTCACTGCCGGAAAAGCCATTCTCGACCTCTCTAAATCGGCTCGGCACCCAGGGCAATCCAATCTCACCCGACACCCTGCTTTCCAGTGTGCCTGGATTGTCCAAACAGCGTACTGAACCTCACATTAGGAACCAGGTCTTGGCACAGAGAATCGCACCAGGCCTATAACATGCCTTCCAGCGAATTGTATAATGCAAATTATACAAGTTTTTAAAGGATGATGCAATTCAGAGCTCTGTTATCTGTCCTGGAATTAAGCTAACCTCTGGTTTTGAGAATTAGTATCATTGCAAAATAACTTCTCTACAAGAAATAAACTGAAAATCGTGTAAGGACAAATCAAACTTCACCATGTACTTAAAATGAATGAACCAGCTGAGCCAGTTAAACAGCCAGATAGCTTTACATCATTACTACTACTACATGATGCTCCAGTATACACCACCAAAAAGCTACTCTGCAGCAATCCCTAAATCACTATCCATACCACCCAAATAAGCAACCTCTGTCACTTTGAATAACCTTAACTGCACACCTTCCTTTCCATCATGAACTGGAACTATATTAACATTTCTGCAACGTCCCTGCATCAAAATCTTGTAACTAACATAGGCTATATTGTACACGATGATTCAATAGGCAGTTTGCAGACAATTCACAAATTAATTCTGAGCTGATCAAATAAACTATCTGTGTTCATGTACCGTAATAGAAAATAACCTATTGTTTTCCTGGAGTTCAGTCTTACTAGATCAAAAATATCTCAACCAAAAATGTCAGTGAGAATCAGAATCAGGTTTATTTCACTGACACTAATGTATGCAAACTTGAGGTGCACCTGTGTTGATTGTCAGCAAGGAGATGTTTTAACGAACCCCAATGACTGTAGTGTCCCAATAAGTCGAATATCCAGTGCAGAGCACAGTAGAGGCCCAGTTTTCAAGTTCAAGTTTATTGTCGTTCAATTTACAGTGGATTTTAAAGCATATAGACATTAAGAAAGAGGATGTGCTGGAGCTTTTGGAAAGCATCAAATTGGATAAGCCTCTGGGACCAGACGAGATGTACCCCAGGCTACTGTGGGAGGCGAGGGGGGAGATTGCTGAGCCTCTGGCGATGATCTTTGCATCATCAATGGGGACGGGAGAGGTTCTGGAGGATTAGAGGGTTGCAGATGTTGTTCCCTTACTCGAGAAGGGGAGTAGAGATAGCCTAGGAAATTATAGACCAGTTAGTCTTAATTCAGTGATTAGTAAGTTGATAATAAAGATCCTGAGAGGCAGGATTTATGAACATTGGGTGAGGCATAATACAATTAGGAATAGTCAGCATGGCTTTGTCAAGGGCAGTTCGTGCCTTATTGATAAATTTTTGAGGATGTGACTAAACACATTGATGAAGGTAGAGCAGTAGATGTAGTGTATATGGATTTCAGCAAGGCAGTTGATAAGGTACCCCATGCAAGGCTTATTGAGAAAGTAAGGAGGTATGGGATCCAAGGGGACATTGCTTTGTGGATCCAGAACTGGCTTGCCCGCAGAAGGATGTAAATGGGTCATATTCTGCATGGAGGTCAGTGACCAGTGGTGTGCATCAGGAATCTGTTCTGGGACCCCTTCTTTTTGTGACTTTTATAAATGACCTGGATGAGGAAGTGGAGGGATGTGTTTGTAAATTTGCTGAAGACACAAAGGTTGAGGGTGTTGTGGATAGTGTGGAGGGCTGTCAGAGGTTTCAGCGGGACATTGATAGAATGCAAAATTGGGCTGAGCAGAGGCAGATTGAATTCAACCCAGTTAACTGTGAAGTGGTTCATTTTGGTAGTATATATAGTATTAGGTAATATATAGCATTAATGGTAAGACTCTTCACAGTGTGGAGGATCAGAGGGATCTTGGGGTCAAGAGTCCATAGGACACTCAAAGCTGCTGCGCAGGTTGACTGTGTGGTTAAGGAGGCATATGGTGCATTGGCCTTCATCAAACATGGAATTGAGTATAAGGGCTATATAGGACCCTGGTCAGACCCCATATGGAGTACTGTGCTCAGTTCTAGTCACCTCACTATAGGAAGGATGTGGAAACTATAGAAAGGGCGCAGAGGAGATTTACAAGGATGTTGCCTAGTTTGGAAAGCATGCCTTATGAGAATAGGTTGAGTGAACTCAGCCTTTTCTCCTTGGAGCAGCAGAGGATGAGAAGTGACCTGATAGAGATGTATAAGATGATGAGAGGTATTGACCATGTAGATAGTTAAGAGGCTTTTTTCCAGGGCTGAAATAGCTTACACAGGAGGACACAGTTTTAAGGTGCTTGGAAGTAGGTACAGGGGAGATGTCAGGATTAAGTGTTTTTTTTACACTCCGAGTGGTAAGTGTGTGGAATGGGCTGCCAGCGCCGGTGGTAGAAGTGGATACAATAGGGTCTTTTAAGAGATTCCTGGATAGGTACGTGGAGCTTAGAAAAGTAGAGGGCTATGGGTAACCCTAGGTAATTTATAAACTCAGTGCATGTTCGGCACAGCATTGGGGGCTGAAGGGCCTGTATTGTGCTGTGCTGTAGGTTTTCTATGTTTCTAACAGTATACATATATACTGCCAAACAACATTCTGCCGAACCAAGGTGCATGACATAGTACATATAACTCACACAACACAAAGTAATATTACCACAAATTTACATATATTAAAATATATTTAAGAAGATTGAAATTTAACATAAGGTGCATTAATAACAAGTTAAAAAGAAACAGTATAACGCTAGAGGCACTTCATAGGTGTGGAGATCTGGATAGTGGCGGGGAGTTCAGTCGTCACACAGCCTGAGAAATAAAGCTGTTTCCCATGCTTCAGGTCCCTGTGGGATGGATGGGAGGCATCCTTGACGATGCTAAAGGCCCTATGTACACAGCATTCCTGATAAATATCTCTGATGGATGGAAGAGAGACCCCAATCTTCTAGGAGCCCTTGTAGGGTCTTGCAGTGAGATGACTTGCGATTCCCATACCAGTGACGCAGTTGGTTAGATTGGGAATGGGGCAGGTGGTGGAACCCCACTCGCTTCGATCTCCTCAGGAAGTGGAGATGCTGCTGTGCTTTTCTGCCAAAGTGGTATTGAGGAGCAACCAGGTGAGATGGTCCATTATATGCACTGCCAGATTCTTAGTGCACCTAACTCTCCATGGAGGATCTGTTTATGTACAGTGAGGAGTGGTCAGCCTGCATCTTCCTGAAGTCCACACTTAACTCTTTAGATGATTAGCACTGAGAGGATGACTATGTTGAACACTGGGCTAAAACTGAAACAGCAGCCTGATGCATGTCTAAGTGTTCTAAAGCTGAGTGGACAGCCATTGAGATTGTGTACACTGTAGACCTGTTGTTGGTCTCAAAAATAGGAAAAAATTATTCATCCGCTGTCACAATAAATTAGCCATAAAGTACTTCACCCCATTCATGAAATTGGAAATGATTTCTGTCAGGATACACTGTCAAATGTTACCTTGATTTCAACTTTTAACCTCAATTCTAGAATTCATCTACATTTTCCATTGTACATCTTCAGTGTTAGCTGAAAGTGAAGTCACAGGTAGACAGGGTGGTGAAGGTAGTTTATAGCAGGCAGCCTGGCATTCATCAGTTAGAACAGTATAAAAGTTGTTAGGTCATGGCGCCATCATAAGGACATTGGTGAGGATACACTTGGAGTATTTTGTTCAGTTTTAGTAACCCTGCTGTGTTAAACCTGAAAGAGGGCAGAAAGAATTCACAAGGATGTTACAGTACTTGAGGGACTGAGTTATGGGATGAGAGACAGGCTAAGACTTTACTCCTTGGAGCTTATAAAGGTGTATAAAATTATGAGGAGCAAAGACAAGATGAATGAATTCAGTCTTTTTCTCAGAGTTGAAGAAATCAAGAACTAAAGGGCATAGATTTAATCCGAGGAAGGGAAATATTTAAGAGGAATTGGAGAGGCAATGACAGACAGACCCCCCCGCCCCCAAAAGGTATATGTGGAATAAGCTGCCAGATGCAGTTGGACAGTTAAATGAAATGAAAAGATTTAGGTTATTCACCAAACACTGGCAAAACAGGACTAGCTTTGATAGGGCATTTTGGTTGGCATGGACCAATTGGATCGAAAGGCCTCTTCCCTTGCTGCATAACTATTAGCAAAACGCTCAAGTAAAAGGAAATAGCTGATTGTTTTAATTGATATTTTAGCTATCAATTTACACCTTTAAGTGCAAAATAAACTGCTCACAGTAACAGGGAATCTTTCAAAACAGAATTAAATCATCATTTTAAGCAAATGTTGCTACAAATTGTTAATTCTTTACTAATGTTACATTTGCATGACAAAATTCAATCAATGTAAAGTACTGGTATTACCAGTTATTTAAATAGAGGGAAAGCACAAGCAAAGTAATTCGTTAAGTAGTCTCCTGAAGGGATCAATTTAAAGTTACCATAAATCACTTAAGAAATTCTACAATGACTGAATCATATCTTCAGTTCTTGCAAGTTTCACAAGGAATAGCTATTACAAGACATACTGTAGCTATAACCACTACATAGGACATTTTTGACAAATTCATCTCAGACAACTAGTTTTAAGTACAATGCACTTTCTGTAAGTTTTTTATTTGCATTTATAAATTTGGTAATGTACATTGGTATCAATTGGAATTAGTTAACTCACAACATACTTTAAGCCAAGAGTATTTCTTTTTTAAAAAACAGTACTACGTATCCAGCACAGATCAATTTTAATAAATGGCATAATCAAAAGTATTTACAGATCAACTCAGCATTGTGTATAGTGTTAGCTGGAAGGTACATTACAAACATTAATCTTACAAAAAAACACAATATTTCTCTTTAAACAGTTCAAATATCAACGAATTGAACAAATTTCAGCTCTGAAGCTTCAAGTGTGAAAGTAACACGATGCGTTAGAAGTTTTTTTTTGTAACTCTGGTGCTTGTGTTAAATTCTAACTGAAAAAAGATTGAAATGTACTCTGTGGTATCTGTACAAGAAATAATTTGGATGGTCCCCATTTAGCTCCAACAACAGGAACTCTACCCAAAATTATCATAAAACATAAAAAGGAACAGGTAGGTGCAATAGCAACCGGTCTTTCAAGATTAATGAAATAGAATGGACTCTATTCAGCTTCAACTTCTAAATCTGATGTGGAAGCACTTGAAAAACATGACTATATTTGAGAACACCATGAATAATGTGCATTTTAAAAACATTAGTAAGTTTGTGGTTGCTACCTTAGTCTCTCCCCGTTGTAGATCAGCTGTCTTGTATACTACTGCTACTACAGATAAAGATTAGACATTTTCTAGACAAAATGTTGGGATATTACACAAACAGGATATACAAACCAGTAGCAGCAACACACTTGTATGACAGTTTCTAAAGGATCTTATCAATGTTCTACTATTCTACACATTTCTTTTAATTGCAAGGTCCAAAGCCCAGTCCAAAGAATCTGCTTTTCCCTGGCTTGATCAACAGTTTTCATTGGAGGAATATAACATTATATCTGCTATAAATTGTGCTGGGATGGTTTCATGAAAGCAGATACATCAAGATCATGGCCTTTGTTACACTGTTCCCACAAGGCCTAAAAACAAATGAGAATTAAGAGTTATGCATGACAAGTATTGAACACATTACACCTTGGCAGTGGTGAAACAGAATCAAATATGCAATCAATGACACAAACCCTGAGTAAAAAGGATGAAAGTCGGATGTGGGTACAATACACAAACTTCTATTTATGATGGTTTTGATATACTGTGCATGATGCTGATGCCAAACAGCCAAGAATCATACAAGCAGTGACAAAAAAAAAATACAGTTCATAGGCTACATTCATTTTTGGCATATTGAGTGCAAACTGAAAAATAAAGAACTGGTGAATTCTTAGTCTGAGCAATGATACTATTTCAGCCAATCTGTTGTGGAAATCAGTTGAACTGGGGTGATATAATGTACAAAACATCTACAGCACTCAAATTTGCAATGCATCTTTATTTATGGAATCGAGGAATTCCAGGTATTTGTTACCCTTCTTTCAAAATACACAGCAAGCTACTATCTATTCATTAAAAGGTAAATATTTAACTAATTTGCAATAATCACAAATTCAAAATATTTGATAAAGTGTATGATACGACTTACCCTGGTTGCCCTAGTGATGCTGTTTGGTGAATTCAAAGCTACCAACTGACTTAAGATGTGATGCATCTCTTTTCTGGATTCCTTGTTGGGTTCCATTACTGTGCAAAATAAAATATCCAATAATCCAAATTCAGTACATTCCTCTTACAAAATTGTTTCTTTAATTTCAAATCAGAGACTGCCTACATTTATTTTAGTATTTCAAGCTCATAACCTTCACTCAGATACAAACTCTTACTGTTTTGTATTCAAATGCTAGGTACAGTAGTAAACATTTTTGCAAAATTTCATGTTTTTAACATATCCTGTCCCTGTGCAGAGCTCATACCCACCCTTACATGAACAATTATATTACAAATGTCATTCAATTCAGAGAAGATTGTAAGCTCAAATCCCATTTAAGAAATGAGCAAATATCTACACTGGCATTTCAATGCAGTATTAAAAGGAAAAACACATGACTGGAGATGCTATCATTTGAATAAGACAAGCAATTTGATCAGCACTACCAGGTGAATGCAAAAGATTGCACTTGTCACCATTAAATTCTGCCAACAATGGTTGCATCATCAGCAGGCTGATGGATGGCATTTGAGCTGTGCCTAGTCACACAGTCATGGGTGTAGAAAGAGTACAGCAATGGGCTTAGCACACATTTCTGAGGTGTGTTAATGTTGACTGTAAATTTATTATCAAAGTACATACAGTAAATATCACCAGACACTACCTTAAGACTCATTTTCTTGCAGCCAGTTACAAGAAAAAATACAACGGAATTTTATAAAAATTTCATATTAACACCAAAAGACAAACTGCCCAAAAAAAAAATGGCAGGCGGATTTTAATGCAGACAAGTGTGAAGTGTTGCACTTTGGGATGACAAGCTTTTGGGACAAGTTACACAGTGAGCGGTGGGGTGCTGAGTGCAGTAGAACATAGGGATTTGGGAATACAGATCCATAATTCCTTGAAAATGGTGTCAGAGGTAGACAGGATCATAGAGTGTTTTTTATACATTGGCCTTCATAAATCAAAGTATTGAGTGCAGGAGTTGGGATGTTTTGCTGAAGTTGAATAAGACATTGATGAGGCCCAATTTGGAGTGTTATGTGCAGTTTTGGTCACCTACCTACAGGAAAGATGTCAATAAGATTGAAAGAGTGCGGAGAAAATTTATAAGGATGTTGCCAGCAGGTTTTTCCCCATTGAGATTTTGGGTGAGACTATGACTAGAGGTCATGGGTTGAGTGAAAGGTGAAATGTTTAAGGGAAACATGATGGGGAACTTCTTCACCCAGAGGGTGGTGAGAGTGTGGAACGAACTGCCAGTTTAAATGGTGCATGCGGGTTATATTTCAACATTTAAGAGAAATTTGGATAGATATGCACATGGACAGGTGGGGTTTGAAGGGCTATGGTCCAGGTAGGTCAATGGGACGAGGCAGATTAATAATTCAGTATAGTTTAGATAGGCTAAAGGCCTTTTTTCTGCTATGGTGTTCTATGGATCTAAAAATACTGAGATCACGAGTTATGAAGTGTCCTTGAAAGTGACTTTGTAGATCATAAAAGCTTTGCAGAATATTCGTGAATAAATTATCCACACTGACTCAGGAACCCAATAATTGTAAGGCAATAACTGTTTCTGAACCTGGCGCTGCAAATCCTAAAGCTCTTGCTCCTCCTACCCAATCGTAGTAGCAAGAAAAGGGCAAAGCCTGAATGGTGGGGGGTTTTTGATAATGAATGTTCCTTTCCAATGTGTATCTATAGAAGATGCACATCACAAACAGTTATTCTGTATTGAAGCTTGGGGTACACAAATTCCTTTCCACATTTCCTACTTCCTACATTGGCTATTTCACTAAAGTGCTTTGAAATATCCTCATTGTGAAAAGGTTTCTCAAATGAAAATCATTGATTAATAAAAATTCAGGCTATTTAAAATTAAAGAGAAAATTGCTCTCCAATTTCTTTGATTACTGAAAGAGATCCTCATATATGGTGTATCTTGTACAAAGCACCTAGCCTTCCTTTTAAAGCATACAGAAAAGCCGCACTGGCCAGATGTAGTAAACTATTTCAGAGATCCATTATTCAGTAAATAACCAACCAATATTCTCTTTGCCTCTTATTAAGATGACTTACTGTCTTCATTAGTCCACTTAGTCCAATCTTCACAAATATAGCCCCTTAATTATTTTACACACCTCAGACTCTACAAATGATCTCCAAACTTTTAATTTCCTTAAAATAAAGAAATACTTGATAAATAATTTATTTAAAATTGGAAATTCTTGCAAGACCATTTTCAAAGCCTTAAATTCCCCAATATAGTTTTCTGTAGTCCAAGTAGTAGGACATCCCTAATAAATCCTAAGCATCATACCTACTAATAAAATAAAACTAAACATTTTTAAATGAGGTGTTTAAACAGGCTTACTTTACTTGTTTTTCCCTGCCTTTCACATGGTCCTCTACATTAACAAACTAGAATTGGTCCTCTTGATTAATGATAATTAATAACTGTCGGAGCAGTGCTGCCAGGATAATGAAGGACACGACCCACCCAGCCAACACACTTTTCGTCCCTTTTCCCTCCGGGAGAAGGCTCAGGAGCTTGAAGACTCATACGGCCGTACCCTCCAAATATTCGGACCTGCCTCTCGGTTTTTTTTTGCACTACCTTACTTCCCATTCTTCTATTTTCTATTTATGATTTATAATTTAAATTTTTAATATTTACTGATTTTAACTATTTTTAATATTTAATATTTGTAATCCAGGGAGTGGGAAGCGCAGAATCAAATATCGCTGTGATGATTATACGTTCTAGTACCAATTGTTTAGCAACAATAAAGTATAAAGTAATGATAAACTGAGGGATATGTTGATTGAGCTTACACATACTGAGGTGCTATATCTAAGATTAATTTGTTCTATTTAGCAAAATGATTTTAACACCACACAACAAAAGTCCTCCTGGTCTTCAGAAGAAGGGCTGCAAGAGTGTTGACGAGGTTATAACTTATTCCATTGATGCAGTCCAGTTTGACAGTTCTCCTTTAGCATTTGGCCAGCTGACTCACCAGTGGTGCTACTATGCCACTTCTTAAACAGATGATATACTTCACCAAATTAAATACATTTTGCACTTATCATACACTGGTGGCCACATAAGATTTGCTTACCCATGGCTGATTTAACACCATGAGATTTCATGAAATATGTAATCAATGTTGAAAACTTAGAGCATTCTCTCCCCCAACTGTTCCCACAATGCCATCCTTCTAATCTTCCCTCTTTGGAAAAAGGGAAACATCAAAACCCATGAGCATGATGTTAGATTGCTGCTTAACGAATATGTGGAACTAAACCACTGATGCCCAGGAGAATAACTTTGCTAAGTTAACTCAGATTCCAATTGTTTGTTTTATCTGCATGTTAGCTTGGTATACAAAATAGGGGTTCCCCTTATTTGTCTTTGAACATAACCGGTGACTCTTGTGTTCTTTTTACCACACATTTTCAAGAATTTAGGAAAAGGCTCATGTTCCACACTTTAGTCTGCTCTTGAGAACTTGCCTTTGGGGTTCCACATGAGCTTCAGCACCTTAGTAGAAATTATTGTCTAACTTATTCTAAACATTGGTCATTTTATTCTAGCTGAATCTTTTGAAGTATGAAATTGGATGAAAATTTTCAGAAATTTTGGAATGACTTGCCAATTCAAATTTTCTACTGGTTACAGTTTCTGAAAGCATTCCCCCAGGGACAAAAACCATAGTAAATGCTATATCTGTTAGATGACTGAGCCTGGTTTCTTCTTTTGACATATTGTATGTGTCTTTACATTAAAATGTACAAGTCATTGAATTTACAGTCCACATTAGCCTATCGTACCTGGTGCAGTTTTTTTTAAAAAGACTACTAGTTAGACCTCCACACCCCCCCCCCCACCTTTTCATTCTATTTAAATTCCTCTTTGAAGGTTCATAATGAGTTACATTTTCAATCAGTGTCTTCAAGACCAAAACTCTGAAAATAAAAAGAAAACTTTTTTCTTTGCAAAACATCTTTAATCTGCATCCTTTGCTTACAGAGTTCAAAATTAAATTGACTCTTTGCAGTTTTGTTTGTGTGACCTACCTGATTGCTGTTGAACTTGGAGGTGTACATAAGGATGTTCAAGTAGTGCCGAAACAGATATCCTTTCCTTTGGATTCCGTAACAAGCATTTCTATCGATATGAAATAAGTTTCAATTTGTGCAGTAAGCAGAGACCACACAATACTTCTAGATTACCAGCCATGATACAAATGCAGACCTTGACTTTGAAATGAAAAATTTTCAACAGTGAATGTTTTCCTCACAAATATGAGGGGCGATTGATAAGTTTGTGCCCTAAGGTAGAAGGAGATGAGTTATGCAGCTCTCGTTACATGCACGTGCAGTTCAATTCTTTGAGTGATTATGCAGAACGTTTGAAGTAATAACTCATCTCCTTCTACCTTAGGCCACGAACTTATCAATCACCCCCCACCCCCGGCCACTTTCTGGAGGTCCAAGACACCAACTTCTACAAAGAAGGGATTCGTATGCTCCACGACCGCTGGACTAAGTGTGTAAACGTAGGGAAAATAAATGTGCTAGGTTTTCTAAAATTGACTGCTTCTACCTTAGGCCACAAACTTATCAATCACCCCTCGTAGTTAACACATTGATATTCACTGCACCATAAGTTGTAAATAGATTACAACATCAGACTCAATAGCAGCCAGCTAAATTTTGGAATGTTTAACATGTGGAAGTTTGAAGGACAAAAGGTTTCCCTTACATTCATGACCAACTCAAAGCCAAGTCACTGCTCCATACAACTGCAACAATAGAGCATCTTCCTTTGGCTCAAATATCTACTGCTCAGTACAAGTTCTCCCACGCCCTATGTTTCTTTTTATTATTTGATAGAAAACTATTTACCTTCAGTACATCAAGCAGATCCTGTTCTGCAATAGCAGGGAATTGAATTTCATGGTTTAGGTCTGTAATAGCCTGTAATTTGCTGATCTGGTTTGTAAGGTGCTGAAAAGGAGTCTTTCCATAAGTCATGTAGTACAAGATGCAGCCTAGAGACCACACATCACTCTTTGGACTTATCTGTAATGAAATACACAATGAACTTTGAATTATTCTACGTATACTTCTTGTAAAGACATAAGACATAGGAACAGAATTCAGCCATTGAGCCCTGACTTTACTCTGACATTCAATCATGGATTGTCTATTATTCCCTCCCAACCCTTTTCTATTGCCTTCTCCCATAACCTTCGATTCCTTTCCTAGTCAAAAGCCTATCAAACTCTGTTTTACATATACCTGGAACAGGGGAGAAAAGAGGCTGTCATCAAGCTGGAAGAGAGATCTGCCAGTGTGAAACATAAGACAGTATAAATTGGAAGCAGAGGACAGTCTATGGGAGTGAAGGAATAGGGGAGGGGCTGTTGTCTGAAAGAAACAGATCAAGAGAGGGCATCCACGTGACTTGTAAAGGAGGCAGCAATGGACACCCAGTCAAATGATAGGGTGGAATGAGCTGAGGAAAACAGAAATTACCGGTGTGACTTCATTAGAAAAAAGTCACTAGCTGTCCACTCTATCCATGCCTCTTGTCATCTTGTACACATCTATCAAATCAGCTCTCATCCCTCAATCACTCCAAAGAGCAAAGCCCTAGCTCACTGAACCAAGGTTCCAGAAATGAGGTTCCAACTGTTTTGATCTCACTTGAGTGACTAATTGACCATTCCATTCCTGTGGATTGAACCAAGGTTCTGCAAACTGCGCCTTCACCTCTGAATAAGGTTGTGTCACCTAGGCTGCAAAGCACATCCCAGAAACATCCCTTCTCTTCCAATGTGATACATCATTAACTTCATTAATGTACCACGGATTGATCATTCTGCATAGAGCAAATATTTTCTAATGGAATGCACTTTTGTCGAGAATTTAAATACATCTTCTTAAATGTGTCTTTTTGTCATTAGTTTTTACATTTAATTTTCCAGTACACAGTCAGGAAGGACATACAGGAGCCTGAAAACACACATCCAATGTTTAAAGAACAACGTCATCAGATTTCTAAATGAACCATGAACGCTACCCCCCACCCACACTACTTTTTTCTACATTTCTTGTAGTTTTTTTAAATGTATTATACTGTACTGCTGCCACAAAACAAATTTCATGGCATATGTCAAGGATAATAAACCTGATTCACATTAGAAACTCTATATTCATACTTGTATAACATCTATTTAATTCACTATTTTTACATACTGTGGCTGCCAAAGAAAATTGGCCAAACCTGAAGTAAATAATTAAATGAGAGTGATCTTCTTGAGGTCACCCCAGCCTTCATATACTTGCCTAAATGTCACTTATTTATCAACGCTGCCTGATGCACAGACTATTACATTTGCTGTTCTCAGTCTGACATTCCATCTTTCTCATATCACAGCGACAGTTACCCATGTGTTCTTACCCCAGTCCTTGCAACACAACAGCAATCTGCACACTTTTACTCAAGTCCTAGATTATTAGTTGCCATTTTTCCCTTCTTCGCCCTTGTACTTAAAATATTTTCAATCTTTTGTAATCTTTCAACTCTCTCATTATTCCAGAAAGCTCCTACTCACTAATACCCCTCTCTCATTACAATTTCTTCCAAATGGACACTTAAGTCAAAATCCTCATTAATTCTTTATTCATTGGTCCCTATCTGTGGCAGATCAGAATACTCTTTACCTTTCTGCCATTCCCCACAAGTCTTAGTTTTTATTGTAAACCAGTAATTCATTTTCAAAACACAAGGACAATTTTTCTAATAGTTTCAACTACAATACATACCAAATAGTAAAATATATATTAACATGCGTAGATGCAACTATTCAATATAGAATATGTAGGCAACAGTTCTTACCTTTGACCTATGCCTACTTTCACCATTGGAGGAAATACCCTTAATGGTTTCAGGTGCCATGAAATTTAATGTGCCCACCTGAGAGAGATATAACATTAGTGAAACAATCTCAGAATACTCGTAAGACTTAAAACCGTATCATGATCACATTTTTAATGTTCTTTCTTTTCCTGTGAAATTCCTTCAGATGTTGTGGCAACTTTGTATTTATGTGTACTTAAGACAAGAAAAGCAAAGCAATTTGTTTATTTATTATGTGCCGTGGTGTATGACATAGTTTATCATAGTCTTTCCGTGACCAAGATTGTTCTTGGCAAATTTTTCTACAGAAGTCGTTTACCATTGCCTTCTTTTGGGCAATGTCTTTACAAGACAGGTGACCCCTGCCAATATCAATACTCTTCAGAGATTGTCTGCCTGGTATCAGTGGTCACGTACAGTAACCAGGTCTTATGATATGACCCAACTGCTCATACGACCATCCACGACCTGCTCCCATGGCTTTATGGGACCCTGATTGGTGGGGCTAAGCAGATGCTACACCTTGCCCAACAGTGACCTGCAGGCTAATTAAAAGCATACGATCAACACACTCTTTCCAACAAAAAGGGAAAACCTCAGTCATTTAATCTCCTTTTATAATTCAATGATGGACTAGGCACTGCATGTTTTTGCAGTACATTGTTTTTCTTACAATTTGCTCAAATCTATGTACCAGCACATGGCGGAATTCAATTTCATATAGTGGTTTCTAATTGGCATGGGTCTGAGTAAGTTTTAGGTTGGTGTAATGTATAGATGGTAAGAGATTGCTTCTAAAACAGGAGGTATGGATATCTGTTTGATTGAAATCTGTGTTATAGAATTCCAGATTTTCTTGAGATGTAAAAATTCATTTTGAATTATCATAAGTAAAAACACTTGCTAAAGTATAAATTTAAAAGGATGTAAAGTGCTGCAGTGCTCAGTAAGTCAAACAATGCTGAAAGAGAAAAAGTGTTACTGTTTTAGACCAAAGTTTTCTTTCAGTTCTCTTTTTTTTTTAAAAAAAAAAGCTGTGCATATAAGTCAGAGAGATGCAGCAAGGAAACATATCCATATCTCCTGTTTTAGAAGCAATCTCTTACCATCTACACATTACACCAACTCAAAACTTCCTCAGACCCATGCCAATGAGAAACTGCTCGGTACTTCCGAGCCAACACCATGCACCCATTTTTACACTAATGCTACTCTAACTTATTTTATTCTCATATTCCCATGAATTCTTTCAAACTTCAACTCACCCCCCCAAAGATTCTATCACTCACCCATTCCAGGAGAAATTTACAATGACTGTTTAACCTCACAACACACACTTTTTTTAGATGGAAGAAATTGGAGCATCTGCAGAAAATTTATGCTGTCATATGGTGAAAATTTGCAAATTCTACAAGCAGCATTAGTGGTCAAGATTGAACCTCTCCCCACTATAGTCAATCCAAATAGTGATTAGTATTTTATACAATTAGCACACATGGCTACATATCAAGCCACCAAATTCTTTGTAAAACTCTGCAATACTCACCAATGCATCTTTACTAATACTTGTCACATCTGGTTGTATCTCATTTGCAATGCCAAAATCTATCAACTTCAGCATTCCCTCAACCATCAGAAAATTAGCTGGTTTCAGGTCACTATGAATAATACCTTAAAAGAAAAACAAAATGATTACTTATATGCCAAGGATGAATTTACAACAACTTTGAAATGCCCATAAATCATGCTGGGTAAAATGCATACTCGAGTAAATTTAATTTAGATCTCTGCAAGCTCTCTAAATTGGGTATAACAGTTTGAGTTAAGTAAATAATATCACTTTCTGTTATTGCCATTGACCAACCAAACTGCAGGACAAGTTAGTTTCTACGAGGCTGTAAATAATAATATTAAGTACTTTATTGATCCTGAGTGGGAAATTATTTTGTTACAGCAGCAACATTTAAAAACACACTACCAGATAATAAAACAGACCATTGTACTATGATTCGTGTTCTCCTGTTGCACAGAGATGAATGGCTGTATATGCTTATTGCATTGGGTAGGAAAGAACTTTTGAACAGTCATCTACATTGATCTATATGCAAACACAGAGGCTAAACCAGAAAAGGATATCAGATTATTTTCTATGAATTATGGTAAATCAAATAGGTTTCTAAAATGAGATGTCAACGTTCACAATTACTAAATGAGTTATTTTAAAAAAATGAGGTTCAGAAACAACTGTCCATTTGTGTTAAAGGTAATCTAAACTAACACTTACCATGCTGATGAATTGTGTGAACAGCTTCCAACATATTTTCCCAATATAGTTTGCGCTCCAGTGGATTGATTACCTTTTTCCTTCGCAGCAAAGTGTTCAAATCTATGTTACCACATTCCATCACCATGTAGATACAATTGTCTGTGACCTCACTGTATTAAACAAATAAATTTGAATGTTTTAAAAACACAGACAGTGGAGATGACAGGGAGGGGTGGGATAATGGAGAGCAGCTGGTCAAAGGGAAAGGATAAGTCTTTGCCTGGGTAAAGGAAAAGTTCAGCCATTTAGGCAGAGTTGTCCATTGGTCATAAGGGAACCAACAGGATGCTCCCAACAAAGTCATTCAATACATCTGGCTCCCTTACAAGTTAAAGCAGAACATGTATAATATATTGTTTTTAACATAGCCACATATGTTTATTAATACATTTTATACCAAGTAACTGCAGAATTTAATAGGGCAGCATCTAATAGTTTGATCAAAAAGTAGAAAAATTACAGTAGAAGCTACAGCCTACAAAAAAAAAGCAAAACAAAATATATTTAGGAAATAAATAGTACAGCACAGTACAGGCCTTTCGGCCCACAATGTTGTGCCGACCCTCAAACCCTGCCTCCCATATAACCCCCCACCTTAAATTCCTCCATATACCTGTCTAGTAGTCTCTTAATTTTCACTAATGTATCTGCCTCCACCACTGACTCAGGCAGTGCATTCCACACACCAACCACTCTCTGAGTAAAAAACCTTCCTCTAATATCCCCCTTGAACTTCCCACCCCTTACCTTAAAGCCATGTCCTCTTGTATAGAGCAGTGGTGCCCTGGGGAAGAGGCACTGGCTGTCCACTCTATCTATTTCTCTTATCATCTTGTACACCTCTATCATGTCTCCTCTCATCCCCCTTCTCTCCAAAGAGTAAAGCCCGAGCTCCCTTACTCTCTGATCATAATCCATACTCTCCAAACCAGGCAGCATCCTGGTAAATCTCCTCTGTACCCTTTCCAATGCTTCTACGTCCTTCCTATAGTGAGGCGACCAGTACTGGACACAGTACTCCAAGTGTGGCCTAACCAGAGTTTTATAGAGCTGCATCATTACCTCGCGACTCTTAAACTCTATCCCTCGACTTATGAAAGCTAACACCCCATAAGCTTTCTTAACTACCCTATCTACCTGTGAGGCAAATTTCAGGGATCTGTGGACACGTACCCCCAGATCCCTCTGCTCCTCCACACTACAAAGTATCCTGCCACTTACTTTGTACTCTGCCTTGGAGTTTGTCCTTCCAAAGTGTACCACCTCACACTTCTCCAGGTTGAACTCCATCTGCCACTTCTCAGCCCACTTCTGCATCCTATCAATGTCTCTCTGCAATCTTCGACAATCCTCTACACTATCTACAACACTACCAACCTTTGTGTCGTCTGTAAACTTGCCAACCCACCCTTCTACCCCCACATCCAGGTCGTTAATAAAAATCACAACAAGTAGAGGTCCCAGAACCGATCCTTGTGGGACACCACTGGTCACAACCCTCCAATCCGAATGTACTCCCTCCACCACCACCCTCTGTCTTCTGCAGGCAAGCCAATTCTGAATCCAGCTGGCCAAACTTCACTGGATCCCATGCCTTCTGACTTTCTGAATAAGCCTACCATGTGGAACCTTGTCAAATGCCTTACTAAAATCCATGTAGATCACATCCACTGCACTACCCTCATCTATATGTCTGGTCACCTCCTCAAAGAACTCTATCAGACTTGTTGGACACAATCTGCCCCTCACAAAGCCATGCTGACTGTCCCTGATCAGACCATGATTCTCTAAATGCCCAGAAATCCTATCTCTAAGAATCTTTTCCAACAGCTTTCCCACCACAGACGTAAGGCTCACTGGTCTATAATTACTCGGACTGTCCCTACTACCCTTTTTGAACAAGGGGACAACATTCGCCTCCCTCCAATCCTCTGGTACCATTTCCGTGGAGAACGAGGACATAAAGATCCTAGCCAGAGGCTCAGCAATCTCTTCCCTTGCCTCGAGGAGCAGCCTGGGGAATATTCCGTCCGGCCCCAGGGACTTATCCGTCCTAATGTATTTTAACAACTCCAACACCTCCTCTCCCTTAATATCAACATGCTCCAGAACATCAACCTCACTCATATTATTGGGAGAATTTAAAATGAATGTTTTGCAGCCATTGATCATCTTCATTTATTTTGAACAAATCAAGATAAGAAAATGGTCTGGTCAATTCACTGGGCATTTGAGAGAGACACTGTCCCAAAATAGCATGCCATGTACGGACATAAATTACATAGTTACTGCTAATTAGATACCACAATGACAAATCCATGTAAATAGTGATTATACCATGACAGATTGTTGTTTTGAATTCAAGCATGGCACTTGGGATAAAAAGCAAGCTGGGACATCTAGAGGTACAAACAATTTTAAGCAATGGAAAAATTATTTTATAATACAACTGCAAAATGAAGAACATGGGAAATGTTATCCATTGTTGCAAGGTAATGAAGTCAACATTGACAACTGTATGAAAATATAATACAGTAGATCCCAGTTAATTGCGTCACATCAGGACCAGTACATACTGCCCAATTAAGCAGCTGCCCCAACTAGCCGGTATCATGGAAATAGTTAAAAAGATCAAACTACCGTTTAAATGAGAAGTAATTAATGTATTTATTTAAAGTGGATATATTTGCAGATTGACCATAGTATTGAATAACAAAGCAAGTTTAAGGAGCCACATGCCTGCCACAGCTACAATTTTAAAAATGTGCTTCGATGTTATCATTAATTTTGACTACAACTTATAAAACCCAACACCACTTGAGTAGCTTGCCCTTGGATTTTAATTCCCCTGCTTTGGAGTTTGTATTTCATCTCCATGTTCTCACATTGCTGCTAGCACAGAAGATATTACATAATACACAAAGCCAAATTTCAACAAGCTACAAAGTAATCAAGCTTACTAAAAAAACTACTCACTAATCAAAGAGCTTGATTATCTTGTCACTGTATGGTTGTAGACGTTTCAAGAATTCAATTTCATCCTTGTAGCCAGCTATTGCCTGTTCATCTGCATTTTCCAGGTTCACTTGCTTAACAGCGTACAGCTGTTTCTTCCGATCTAAAACTTGGTATACCTGGTAAGAATAAAACAGTATACTGTCCAGATAAAGAATGCTTCTAATTCAGTTCCTTCAATCTGCACCCAGATTTAAACAGAAACACTACATTTCAACTCTACCACCCATGAAAACTCCTTTATCTTTTCTAATGCAAACACGAGGAATTCTGCAGATGCTGGAAATTCAAGCAACACACATCAAAGTTGCTGGTGAACGCAGCAGGCGAGGCAGCATTTCTAGGAAGAGGTACAGTCGACATTTCGGGCCGAGACCCTTTGTCAGGACTAACTGAAGGAAGAGCTAGTAAGAGACTTGAAAGTGGGAGGGGGAGGGGGAGATCCAAAATGATAGAAGACAGGAGGGGGAGGGATGGAGCCAAGAGCTGGACAGGTAATTGGCAAAAGGGATATGAGAGGATCACGGGACAGGAGGCCCAGGGAGAAGGAAAAGTTGGGGGGGGGGACCCAGAGGATGGGCAAGGGGTATAGTCAGAGGGACAGAGGGAGAAAAAGGAGAGAGAGAGGAAGAATGTGTGTATGTCAATAAATAACGGATGGGGTACGAGGGGGAGGTGGGGCATTAGTGGAAGTTAGAGAAGTCAATGTTCATGCCATCAGGTTGGAGGCTACCAGACCGAATATAAGGTGTTGGAGGACATTCATGCCACCTATAAGCTTACTGATCCTAAGAAATGGGGACAACGACCAGCCTTGTTTAAACTTGTATCAGATAAATGACCTGACAAAGTGATGGAGAATACAATCTTTGGTATAGCTACAGTACAGTACAGTAAAACAACAAAACATGAAAATATCCAAGGAGCGTGAATACTTTTTATCGGCACTGTAACGGCTTCGTTCCACTGTTCTGCTCTCCATTCCTATTTTTTCTTTTGTTGATTAGCTATTCTACTTTAACCATCTCAGCAGAAGATTTCTTATACCAATAATAAATAAGCATCCTGTGGTTACTAACCCCCTCTGCCAATGGAAACAATCTTTCCTTTTAAAAGAAAATCTCCAAAACCCTTTACATGATTTTCAACAATTAACATTTCCTGAATCTTTACTGTTGGAAGGAGACCAACCCCAAGTTCTTGCATCTCTTAACTGAAGTCTTTCGCAAAAGTCTAGTAAATCTAAACATACAGGATATACAAGCTGAAGCCCAGGACATGCCGTAAAGATTTTAATTTCCTTTTGAACTCAAAGCCCTCTACTGCAAAAGACATTAATGTTTTTTAACACTTTCAACTTGCCATACCACAGAAAATTTATGCACACGTATCGCAGTTGTCAAGAATTTTTCAGTACCTTAAGAATTCTTTCATAATCCTATCCAACAAAACCTATGGCTTCCCATTTCCTTGATCTACCAGCATTAAATTGAGGGGATCTACCAATTGCAGGAAATTATATCTTCCAAACATGCTTTTTGTTTGTTTTTGGTCAGGTGCCCATGTCGAAATTCTACCCTGGTTTGTGCCATCAGGTCATACGTTTCAAATGAAACCTGTCTTAGCAGTGATCTTAAGGGATCTGAGTTATTTTTTTCAGTTAATTCTGCTTCTGATCCTTTCAGCTACTTTAAATCCAGGCTGCACTACTCTTTTATTTCATCTGTTGAAAAGTAATTTTCAACAGATGAACAACCACACAATTCAAATCTACAATCACGACAATTACAACTGAGCATTCAGACCATTGCAGTTTCTTTTAAGAATGGTCCTAAAGTCTTCAAGTCTTCTACTGCAGCATCGAGTTAACAGTTCAGCACTTCCATGGTTTCTACATGCATCACAAGATTTACTGCACGAGTTATTCACACTGAAAATAAAATATTCGAATGGATATGAACTTACCTGTGATCTTTTCTTGACTAAAAATGTTGCATTGATCTAGCTTAAACATACAAGCCCTTGAACTCAATACTACAGCCAGCTGCTGCAAGTCATTTAAAAATTTGGTGAACGAATTAATTGCAGATTACCTTACTTGACCCTCCTGTTCCCAGTAATTTTATTATGGTGTAGATTTTCTTTTTAACTACAATACTTTCATTGGTGGAAAACGCCCCTGCAACCTAACCAAACAAAACAACATGTTAAACTCATAACAGCTTAGCTTCAAAGTTACATACTGTGTTTAAAAAGTGAAATACATTATTACCCCCAGCTGCTGCAGAAATTGAGAAGATCCATATTGCTGAAACTGACAAAGCTGCTGTGGTGTTGCTGCAGTTGGTGGAAAATTGGTGGAAAACTGGGAAACTGGAGTAAAGTTGTTTGGAGTTGAAACCTGTACCATCGCAGATTTGCTCACAATTGGTGTCTGTGAACTTGAAATAAAAACCAGAGTACTACACATTAGAGATTAAGTACAAAGAAAGCACAAAACCAGCCTTAAGCAACTATTGCATATATTATCATTTAGCAGAAATTATCATTACCTGCCTGCATAGCTATGGGTCATTTTGGTGTTTGGTGTCTGACAAACAGACACTTTTGAAACAGCACTTTTACCAACACCGTTATTGGATGGAAATTTCTTTGGAGCAAGCATTACACCAGCCTTCTTCAATGTTGCTTCACTTGTCTGTGACTTAAATCAAATAATAATTAATACATTTCACTTCAGAATTTTGTGTAGTGTTCCTTTATTAATTCTCTCATTTATAATTCCAGAATAGCTACCAATTTTAGTAGAAGAGAGGTTAGTAATTATTAAGTTTAGTTAATGAAGCCCATCAGAATTATAGTCGTACAGTAAAACAGTATGGACACCTGTCTTTTGGCCCAACTCATCCAATTCAACAAAGATGTTGATCTAGGCTAGTTCTATTTCCCTCTAAATATTTCTTATCTGTATACCTAGCTAAATGTCTTCTGAATGTTTTATTACACTGTCTTAACCACTTTCCGTGGCATCTCGCTCCATATACACATCATCTTCTGTGTGAGGAACATTTCTTTCAGATTTCATTTAGATCTTCTGACCATTAACAATCAAAACCTTGGAATTGATAATTAATATGAAAGATCAATTATCTTACACATAAACCTGACCTCTAATTTCACCTAATCATCAGGATTGGCATTCCAAACATTACAGTGACTACAAAAATCAAAAAGACCATAAAATTGTAAAGGCGCAATAAAAATATTAGTTCTAGTCTGCACAAAATGAACTAAGAAATGAAAAACAAAGTAAGCAATAAATACAAAAACCTCGGGTGACATGTAATCAAAACCACTGCTGAACATCTCTTTCCCCTTCACAGCAGGACATTCTTGTTTCTTTTCCACATCAACATTGTGCAACTTAAGTTCCTCCAATTCCTTCTCTTTAAGGTTGCCAGACTTTTTCCCACATTTGACCTTAATTTGGTCAGGAATTGCTGAAAGAATAAAAATAGAATCATACTTATGCATTTAATTTTGGTACATTACGAATGAACTGCATGATATGTTTTTTAAATTCACCATTAGTTTCACAGAAGAGTCCGTAACATAAAGCTAAACACGCCACATACATGGTGTTAACATGGAATATCAATTTCCTACAATGGAAGACTTTGAAAAAATAATAAACAAATACATTTCCTCCCCTCTTTTCCCTTCAAATCATATTTACATATCCATTATTGCACTTAATTTCCAGAAAACATGATCATGAACTGCCATTACTGCAAGCCAAAAATGAATCAATAAAAGCATACAATAGCCCTTGACAGTCAATGCAGAAAAAAATAACTTCATTCACATTTAAGAGAAAAGCAGACAATATATTAAATGTCACAAATGAACTTAAATAGTAAGCCAATCCAATGACTTTAAAAAGCCAAAAAATTTTCAAATACAAAGCTCAAAAACTGCAAGTGGCACCATTTAGTGGTGTTGCAATAAAATTTGAAAATGTTGAAAGGAGAACATCTAGTATATTGAAGCAGAATAAATGGAGTAATACACCAGCCATAATAATTACAGGAAGAAAGAAAGGTGGCTTTATATTGACCCGGAATCTTTCATTTGTAAATGATAGGTCTTGCCGAACGTGTGTGTGGATTCAGCAGCCAAATGTGTATGTTGTGGATACTGGCTGCTAAACCAATCACCCAGGAGAAAGTTCTGTTCTGTATTGGAAGGTTACAACTACAAACTAGAGATCTGGCATTTAATCAGATCGATTTGGAACTTTGTTGTCAGCTGTTTTTGGGAGTTAAATTTCAATAAAGGAATAATTCCTGCTGCTTCTATCTATAAGAAGTCATGTACCTGCTGGATCCAGCTGTTCTCGTCTCCCTTCAGATACCGGTTTTTCAGAGTCCTGAGGAATCTGACTTTCAGGAATCACATCTAAAAAAGGTTAAAATGTGAGGCATATACACACAAGGAACAGTTAAAGTTATCCTGTCTTTTCCCATGTTCTCCATGCTAGTGTTGTTCCTGTATGGCTACCTGACTTTGCCAGCATGCATCTGCCTCCCTGGATTTAAAAAAATAAATAAATAACCATTTTTTTCCACTTCACCACCATATAAACTAATGGTGTTTAAATTTCAGATTTTAACGCCTTTAGCCCTCAGCTAGTGGACCATAAAGTTGACTTGTATGTATATCCCTTTCATTCTGCCAAATACTAAAAAATGTAAAATAATCCTTTCATTGTCATTGTTCACTAATAATCAATACATAATGTTAAAGACAATAACGTTAAACTAGATGATTTTATAAAACACATACCTCCTTGCTTTTTTAAAGTAAATGGTCTGCCACAGGAAAAGCTGGGGGAGTCATTTTTCCCACTATCTGTTGGACTTTGCAAATCAGGGAAATTGATACCAGATGAACCATTCTAAAAGTATAAAATAAGCATTAATTAATTTGTAATACTTGGTTGTCAGAACATAATAGAAGCACTAGTAGGCTATTCAACTGTTTGTGCCTGCCCTGTTATTCAGTTGTTTTACCTTAGCACCACCTTCTTGCACTAACCCACATTCAAAAGAGATAACAGATAATTTTTTTAGATATTAAACAGTGAATAAGTGTTCACAGCATTCGCAGGTAAGGAATTCTGAAGGCTCACCATCCTTTGGGTAAACATTTATCAATTTTATTTATTTTTCTATTATAAGAAACACACTTTAGATTATCGACGAAAATGAATTAGTGAATGGAAGTAAAACTACTGCTTTCATTATTTCTGTGATTCGATATTTTTATTTTTCCTAGATATTCTCTACAAGTCAGTAATACCTCAAATCCAAATTGCATTATTTACATCTGAGCACAAAGTAATTTTGGAATAGAAACAATAAAGTGTTGGAAAAAACATACAAGAAGCATCAATGTCCAGAATTTGCCTTTCATCTGTCCAGAGCTACAGTAGAGCCTGTAGCTTTTCTGACATAATACCACTTCATACACTTGTACTACCAAAGAATTCAAATCAATGACAAAGGCAGAGACTATATTGTTTATCCGAAATATTGCAAGTTTTCAATATCAATTATGACATTATTTGGAAGCACTCAAGAACCGTATGTTTTATAAGAAGTTATGTCTTCACAAGGAGCTGACTCAAATGTATTCAGCTGTCTTGGCTATCCATCTACAATATTAGTGCAAAATATAATTTAAGTTGTGAAATGAGTTACCTTCAAGTCAGAAGCACACAAATCTTCTTCAGGCAATGCTGACAACTGAGCATGTGTTGTTTTAGTTGGACGTGTTTGACTGAAAAATAATACAACAAGATGTAGTCCAATAAATAAAATACAATTAGATTTTAAAGGTTGAAGTACTTAAGCCTTCTAATTGCTATAAGTTTTTTTATTAGAGTTATGTTGCCACAAGTTATTTAGTAACTAGTTTGCTGTATTTCACAATTCACTAAATGCCAAAAATCTCAACTACTGTCACCAATACATTTGAAATAACTTGTTCTCAAATACATCTTAAATTCACTAGTTAAATAATTATAATTTTGTTTAACATTTACATATTTACAGAAGAAACATCCAGTCTCCTTGAGCCACTCACTGCTTCACTTATTGTTGGCTGAAAAAGGGCACCATCTACTTGCAAGATCTAGAAAAATAAAAGATTTTTTATGTTGAAGGGCAGCTAAATTGGGACTTGCAGCTGTCAGTGTACTTTTTCAACAAGTATTAACCCGCCAACATTGTATAAATAATAATTGTGGTTTAACCTAGGTTCAATAACCATTGCATATTCAACAGCAGATTATATTTTGTGCAATTTATAGATAGACTGAAAGCATTCACCACTTTTAACAGACCAAATGCAACTACAACTCGCATGATTAATCGACATACATTGGCTTTGTAGATAAAGGCTCAGCACTGAAAACAAAAAGGTTAAGTTTAAAGTTTCTGTTCATAAATTAACCTCTGAAATGACACGACAAATACAACTGAAAATGTTAGAATTGATGCATTTAAAAGTACAAGATCTTTGTGCCGTAATTACCACTCACTGATCTTTGCTTTAGAGATTTTTATAATGTTTTTTTCCTGCTCAGATTATTTTAGATGCACGAGGTAAAAGAACATGTGTGAACTTGATGCCAAATTTGGACCAGAATCCATGCAAAAATTCTGAGGTGCTCAAGATGACATCCTCTTTGCTGATTCCCCAATTCAAAAATTATTCCTTGACGCAAATTTACTTATGGGTCAAGATGACTTGGAAATCTGATTCTGGACCCAAACACCCACCCACTGAAGGTACACTAGCTGTTGACAGGGATTCTCTGTTTTTCCTTTCTCAACTTAGCCATTTGCCTGAAAAGGATACAGCATCATTCAGGCTAAGTAGATTTCTCCTCCCAACTTGAGATTTCTACATTTGCATTTTTAAGATATACTCTTAAGAAGCGTCTTTCTAGTTATTCTAACCATAAGGAGATCACTGGCTATGTATGGTCAGCAACCAGTCGACTTCTTTAGAGACTGCAAAACAAACCAGTACTGTTACTTCACTGCTTATCACAAAATCCAGACCACTCAGCGGATGTGAAACGTCATGCTTCTAAATCCATTCCAGTTTAAAATGGCGCTGGTGAAGCACAGCAACAACTTGCTCGCAGCAAAAGCAACTATTAACTACTTATTTAATCACACCTTTTCACGAAAGTGATCACTGCAATCAGTGGCCTCTAACTTCCCTTTTGGTGTCTAGCTTTTGACCTGGCATTTTTGCAGTGTGAATTTAAGTCTCATAGGTGGACCATGGCTGTGGCTTGCTGTGTACGGGCCAAATCAAGGCGGCAGAGCCGGGGCCTGAGAGTGGGGAAAGAGCCAATGCTTGGCTGTTGGAGCAGACTCCGTGGTGGCATAACCGAAGTGAAACAGAGTCGAGGCAGTGGGGCCCAGGCCTGAGAGTGAGGAACAAGCTTATGGTTGAATGATTTAAGCACCGGGCTGAATCGAAAAGGTTAGTTGTAGGCCAAATCGAGGCGGCTGGTTCCGGGCCTGAGACCGTATTGAAGTGGCAGGGCCTGGGCCTGAGAGCCAGGATTGACCCAGTTTGGCTGATTTAAGCACCAGGCTAGAATAAAAGGTCAGGGTGGAAGTGAGGGACAGTCTGGTTTTCAGGTCGCTGCTCCACGAGGTTTATTCATCTCAGCACCTAACGGAGGACATGACATGCAACTGATGAGCTCTTGGATCGGCTGTGACTGGCCTCGTAGCCGTTGACTCCATTACCTCAACTTCAATCCTGAATGTTATTTGCTCATTTTAATTGCATGATTTTTTTCTTTTTGCATATTGGGTGTTTAACAGACTTCTTTTACTTAAATGAGGTCCATTGGGTTTCTTTGTTTCATGGCTGTCTGCAAGGAGAGGAATCTCTTGATTGGCTACATACTTCTATAACTAATGTACTTTGAACAAAAAACAGGACAAATCAATAAATTCATCTCAAGCAGGTGTAAAGATAAATTAATTTCCCCCAAAAAATCTTCAGAATGATTCAACTGAGGAGTGGAGGAGGAGAGAAACACAATCCAATGAAACCATAAGCACCTACTTATACAGCACATGTACTGTCACAACTAAAGCTATTTAGATAATCTACCTTATTCCCTACTTATCATGATTTTTTTCATTCATCCTAAATGGCACCCGACAAAAGTATGAAGAGAATAATGATGCACTGAAAGTAACGTATATAATATTTAGATCAAAATGTTTTAAACTATTTCCATGTTTGTTCCCAGGTTCAAAACCTGCCAACCAGCATCACTGCTCCAGCCAATGTCCATAATTAGATTTTGAAAAACATATGGTCTTCA
Organism: Mobula hypostoma; assembly: GCF_963921235.1. Classification (NCBI taxonomy): domain Eukaryota; kingdom Metazoa; phylum Chordata; class Chondrichthyes; order Myliobatiformes; family Myliobatidae; genus Mobula; species Mobula hypostoma. Next base: position 105,023,109 of record NC_086098.1, on the reverse strand, counting down.
AGTAAATTTTTTTTTTTTAAAAAGTTGTTTAAGAAAAAAAAGCAGAACAACGTACACAGGCAAATGTGTCATTGAGCATTTTTATATTTAGAACTTTAAAAACTGGCCTAAAATATAAACAGTTTGTTTTCAAAACAATTGAGCACAAATCAGTAAACATTTTTATCAAGATCAACCATTTAAATTGGGAGAAATCGTGACAATTATTTGATTAAGGTAATAGACAGTTATGAAATACAATGAATTCTGATCAATTGGGTCATCAGTTAACAGGGGCAGACGCTTACTTGGGTTAATTCTTAAAGGTCAGAAACTAATCATGAAAATAGCCAGGATTCTCTTCATTTATTTTCGACATTATGTGCATAATTGCGGCAGGAGACTGTTACTGAAGTTTCTATCTAGCATCAGTTGCATGCAATCGTATGGCCGTTAAGACACTACACTATACTTAGAGTCAACAGCTTTTAAATAGTGTTAGTTGCGTGTTTATGTTCAAACAGCAATGATTTTTGTCAGTAAGAGTTGGCGAGAAATAAGCAGCAAGACAATTCAGAACGGTCTTGCTCAAAGCAGTTTCTAGTACTTAGGCTGAGAGATGCCAGAAACGGCCAGGAGTGAAAATGAAATTTCACTATTTCAACATGTTAGGAACTATAAAGAATTGGAAGGTATCAACAATCAACTTGAATGTTAAAATGAAAGTGAAGTTTGAGGATACAATCATGGAAAGTATTCTATGAAGGCAGTCCATTGTGTCCCCAATAGACACTAGATGTATATAAACACAAGAAAGTCTGCAGATGCAAGAAATCCAAAGCAACACACACAAAATGTTGGAGGAAATCAGAAGATCAGGCAGCATCTATAGGGAGGAATAAGCAGTCAACGATTCAGGACTAAAGAAGGGTCTTGGCCTGAAATGTCGATTGCTTATTCTCCTCAATAGATGCTACTAAGTGTCGATGCTGATTTTGTACACTGCATTAATTCCCCCATTGATAACTATTAGAAATACAATCTTATAGTACTGTAGTAATATTGATAGCATTCTAATTTGTTCTGTTTTTCATTTAAATACATGATTTATTACTCAGTTGAATGGTAGTTTTTTTTAAAATACCATTTTAAGTATTTCCATGAAGTTTGCTCATTTGGGTAGCTGTTTAATTGGGGCAAAATGTACTGGTCCTGATGAGTCCCAATTAACTGGAATCCATTGTAAATAAGAAATTAGATGAAGTTTGAGAATGTTTTTACCTTGGTGCCAGTACTGTTTTTCAGCTGCTTGACTGTTTTCTGCTCCAATAATGAGACATCATTCTCTTTGGCCAGGTTACCCACATCAGTCCTAATGGTATGTAAAAAATAGTAACTGTGTTGTGACTTAATTCTTTGCTCAAAGAAAACGTTTTAGTACAAGAAACAGTAACCTTTTACAAGATGTTAAGTTTTTCTTTTTCAACTCTATTCACATCACCTCAGACAATGAAGCAGCTAGCAACACAGGCAGCAAGACCTGGACAACATTCATGCATGGGCAGATGTAGGGTCATAGACGTAGTAAGTAACATTCAGTATACACACCAGTCTAACATGTTAACCAATGACATTTCAAAAGCCCATACCATTAATATCCATATTTATGGATGATCCAGTAAAGGCTGGGTATCCTGGGCTAACCTTTTCCACCTCCTAGCAAAAGCCACACTAACCTCTAACAGGCTTAAATCAGGAATGTGGTTAACTCCACGTGCTTCCTTGAATGTGCTGCAACACTCATAACTTAATGTCATCCAAGACAAAAACATTCTTGGACTGGCCCCCAAATTACTACCCTTTAAATTCACTCACCCCACCACAGCATAGCTGTAATGTGCATCATATACAAAATGAACAGTAAAGATTTTTCGACAGCACTTCCCTAACCTGTATGTTTTACCAAAAGGAAGATGATGTAAAAAAACCAACAGAAGGCTATTAAAAAAACACGTTCAGAGAAAAGGTGAAATACGAAGGTACGCTAGCTAATAATATAAGATAGGATACAAAAAGCTTTTTCAGATATATAGTGTAACAGGGAGACAAGAGTGGCCATCAGACCACTGGAAAATAACACTAGACAGTTCGTAATGGGGGAACAAAGAAATGGCAAACAAACTTAGAACCATAGAACACTACAGCACAGAAAACAGGCCATTCAGCACTTCCAGTCTGTGCTGAAACATCATACCACTAGTCCCATTGACCTACACCCAGTCAATAACCCTCCAGACCTCTCCCATCCATGTACCTATCCAATTTAGTCTTAAAACTTAAGAGTGAGCCCGCACTTACCACGTCAAATGGCAGCTTGTTCCACACTCCCACCACTCTCTGAGTGAAGAAGTTCCCCCTAATGTTCCCCCTAAATCTTTTCCCTTTCACCCTAAAGCCATGTCCTCTCGTATTTATCTCTCCTAATCTAAGTGGAAAGAGCCTATTCACATTTACCCTTCATAATTTTGTAAACCTCTATCAAATCTCTCCGCATTCTTCTACGCTCCAAGGAATAAAGCCCTAACCTGTTCAATCTTTCCCTGTAACTCAACTCCTGAAGACCCGACAACATCCTAGTAAATCTTCTCTGCACTCTTTCAATCTTACTGATATCCTTCGTATAGTTAGGTGACCAGAATTGTACACGATACTCCAAATTTGGCCTCATCAATGTCTTATACAACCTCCCCATAACATCCCAACTCCTATACTCAATACTTTGATTTATGAATGCCAGGATGCCAAAAACCTTCTTTACAACCCTGTCTACCTGTGATGCCACCTTCAGGGAATTATGTATCTGAACTCCCAGATCCCTTTGTTCCTCCGCACTCCTCAGTGCCCCACCATTTACTGTGTATGTCCTACCTTGATTTGTCCTTCCAAAATGCAACACCTCACATTTGTCTGCATTAAATTACATCTGCCATTTTCTGGCCCATTTTTCCAGTTGGTCCAGATCCCCCTGCAAGCTTTGAAAGCCTTCCTCACTGTCCACAACGCCTCCAATCTTAGTGTCATCAGCAAACTTGCTGATCCAATTTACATTATTATCTAGATCATTGACATAGACAACAAACAACAATGGTCCCAGCACAGATCCTTGAGGCACACCACTAGTCACAGGTCTCCAGTCTGAGAAGCAATCATCCACTACCAGTGTCTTCTCCCACACAGCCAATTTCGAATCCAGTTTACAACCTGTCCATGAATACCTAGTGTCCGAACCTTCTGAACTAACCTCCTATGTGGGACCTTGTCAAAGGCCTTACTAAAGTCCATGTAGACAACATCCACAGCCTTTCCTTTGTCTTCTTGGTAACCTCTTTGAAAAACTCTACAAGATTCGTTAAACACGATCTACCAGGCACAAAGCCATGCTGACTATCCTTAATCAGCCCTTGGCTGTCCAAATACCTGTATATCCGATCTCTCAGAACACCTACCAATAATTTACCTGCTACTGATGTCAGGCTCACCGGCCTGTAATTACCTAGTTTACTTTTGGAGCCTTTTTTAAACAACGGAACAACATGAGCTACCCTCCAATCCTCCTGCACCATACCCGTGGCTAAGGACATTTTAAATATTTCTGCCAGGGCCCCTGCAATTTCTACACTAGTCTCTCTCAAGGTCCGAGGAAATATCATGTCAGGCCCGGGGGATTTATCTACCTTTATTTGCTGTAAGGCAGCAAGCACCTCCTCCTCTTTAATCTCTATATGTTCCATGACACTGCTGCTTGTTTCCCTTCCTTCCGTATACGCTATGCCAGTTTCCTGAGTAAATACTGATGCAAAAAAATTGTTTAAGATCTCCCCCATCTCATGAGACTCCACACATAGATGACCACTTTGATCTTCTAGGGAGCCAATTTTGTCCTTTACTATCCTTCTACTCTTAATATACTTGTATAAACCCTTCAGGTTTACCTTCACATTATCTGCCAAAGCAACCTCATGTTTTCTTTTTGCCTTCCTGATTTCCTTCTTTAGTATTTTCTTATTTTCTATAGTCTTCAAGTACCTCATTTGTTCCTTTTTGCCTATACCTGCTATATACCTCTCTCCATTTCTTAACCAGATCGCCAATATCCCTTGAAAACCAAGGTTCCCTATGCCTGTTAACTTTGCCCTGAATCCTGGCAGGAACATGCAAACTTAAGTATTTATGTCAGCCGTAGCTGTGGAATACACCAGCTGAATGCCAGGAATGTGAGAATGCCAGGGAGAAGTAAAGTGCCGATACTATTACTAAGGAGAAGAAGCTTGGGAAGTTGAAGGTCTTAAGGTAAAGTCACCTGGACCAGATGGACGACATCCCAGGGTTCTGAAAGAGGTAGCTGAAGAGATTGTACAGGCAATAGTAATGATTTTTCAAGAATCAATAGATTCTGGAACAGTTCCGCAGGACTAGAAAATTGCAAATTCTACTCCATTCTTTGAGGGAGACAAAAGCAAGGAAATTATAAGGCAGTTAACCTGACCAGTGGTTGGAAAGATGTTGAAGTCGATTATTAAGAATGAAGTTTTGGGCTACATGGAGCAGATGATAAAATAGGCCAAAGTCAGCATGGTTTCCATGAAGAGAAATCTTGCCTGACAAATCTGTTGGAATTCTTCGAGGAAAGAACAGGTAGAATAGACAAAGGAGAGTCAGTGGATGTTGTTTATTTGGATTTTCAGAAGGCCTTTGACAAGGTGCTGCACATGAGGCTGTTTAACAAGATAATAACCCAAGGTTTTACGGGAAAGATATTAGTATGGATAGAAGATTGGCTGACTGGCCAGAGGCAAAGGTGGTAATAAAGGGTGCCTATTCTGGTTGGCTGCCATTGACTAGTGGTGTGCCACAGGGGTTGGTATAGGGACCATTTCTTTTCACATTATATGTCAGTAAATTTGGATGAAATTGATGGCTTTGTGGCCAATTTTGTGAACAATACAAAGATAGGTGGAGGGGCAGGTAGTGTTGAGGAACCAGGGTGTCTGCAGGACTTAGACAGATTGGGAGAATGGGCAAAGAAGTGGCAAATGGAATATACTGTAAAGAAGTACATGGTCTATTTTCTACACAAGAAGAAAATTCAAAAATCAGAGGTGCAAAGGGACTTGGGAGTCCTAGTACAGGATTCCCTAAGGGTTAACTTGCAGGTTGAGTTGGTGGAAAGGAAGGCAAATGCAATGCTTGCATTTATTTCGAGAGGACTAAAATACAAAAGCAAGGGTGTAACGCTAAGACTTTATGAGGTATTGGTTAGATTGCACTTGGAGCATTGAGCAGTTTTAGGCTCCTTGTCTAAGAAAAGTTGTGCTGGCATTGGATAGGGTCCAGAGGTGTTTCACAAGAATTATCCCAGGAATGAAAGGGTTAACATTAAAGAAGTACAGTGGCTTTGGCCTTGTACTCACTGCAGTTTAGAAAAATAAGGGGGTATCTCATTGAAACCTATCAAATATTGAAAGGCACTTTATATAGATACAGTAGATGTGGAAAGGATGTTTCCTATAGTGGGAAAGTCTAGGACCAAAGGGAAAAACCTCAGAACTGAGGGATGTCCATTTGGAACAGAGATGAGGAAAAGTTTCTTTAGCTAGAGGGTGGTCAATCTGTGTAATTTATTGCTACAGATATCTGTGCAGGCCAATGGCAGAACAGACTTATTTGGCCAAATGGCCCAATTTTGCTGCTAATTCTACATCGACATGTATACAGAAAGCTGCTGGGGAAAGGCCAGCAATCTCCTGAAGGATCCCACCCACCCCGCTCATGAACTGTGTCTCAATCCCATCAGGGAAGAGGCTACATAGCAAGCATGCCACGACCAACAGACTTAAAACGCTACTCAACACCTCCACCCACTAACCCTCCCCTCCACGCCCCCAACCACAACTTCCTTATCATTTCCTGAGTTGTTGTACGCACAGACATTACTGTAGTCACTATGTACATGTAATCAATGTAAATAAACTTTATTTATATTTATCTTTTTAAAATTGTTTTCTTTATCTTATTGTGTTTGTTATGTGCTTTTCCTTTATACTTGTAAAGGAAATGACATTAAACAAGCTTGAACGTTCAATGCCCATATCACTATTTTGGTGTCATTTACAAACTTACAATCATGCCACCTACAATCAGTTCCACACCAATACACTGTATATGACAAACAATAAAGAACCCAATACCAACCCTTGTGATACATGCTGGTTACAGGTCTCTAATCTGCTAGAATCCCCAGCAAACTCATCCCTTGCTTCCCAAAGTGTCCTTATATGCCAGTTCAGGCCCTGTGGATTTATCCTGATCTATGCTCTTCAAGACCATCAACACTTCCTCCTTCATAATGTCAAAAAACTTCAGAATATTCAGTGAATTTCCAGATTCTACTTCCAGATGCCACTATTAGATCTCCTTGGTTAGGTTTTGAACTTTGACAGCTTCATTATTATTCTCACTATGTTTCAATAGTAGGCAATATTTCCTTTAAGTTCGTTTGTTCTTTATTTATATACAGCTATGGAAATGAATAAACACTTGACGTTTCAGGCCAAAACACTTAATCGGGTGCCCTGATGAAAAAAAATCCCACGCATATACTAGAGCTCAAAATACTCACTAAAATATTCCAAACAATTTTGAAAATTGAAATAATATATTCACCTCAATGATGGAACAGGTTCAAAGTGCAATTCTCCAGAGCAATTGCTGTTTTTTCCAGCCTTATTTATCATGACATTATTGGCTGATAACACACTTTGCTGGCTGATCACAGGCACTAAGATTAAAAAAAAAGTTTTAAGGTTAAAAAAAAATTCTATTACAAAGTGAGGAACTTTACTTGAGACTTGAACAGCTTGCAAAAATTTTTTAAACACATTTGCTCAATTGCACACTGACAAGTTTTGCCTTATAAAAACAGGATGCAGTCCTTGCATGCATGGAAGTAGTATTTATTCCAAATTACTCTCCAAATTAGTGCAAATATATTAGGTCTTCAAAATACTACCTCACTCCCTTGTGATCTTGGTCACATTCCTGTAATACTCGAATCAAGTGGTGATAAAAATTATGCAACTACATTCTGATAAATGAATTACAGGCTCATTGCGAAGAATCCAAAAGGAAAAAAAATGCCAAAAAGTACTAGAGGACAACTCATTCTTTCAATGCTCTCTGGCATATACTTCCCCTGCAGCCTCAAAACAACTTACCATATATATTTTCTTTATCCCAGTCTTCACACAACACAAGTTGTGCTTTCCCCTGATTCAGGTTTTGAAAAGCTACTTCCAATAACTCCAGTGGTTTTGCTTTGGTATCCAATGCTTTCTGAAGAATGCTTCTACACTTCCGAACAGAGCCTGTCAAATGTCAATAAATTAATTGCCCACTTTTCACAAATCTATAACTGCATTGTTTTTCAAAGTTTTCAGTGATAAAACAGGAATTGATACAGACCTCGATTCAACTCAAATTGTGCATATGCTACATGGACAAAAGCGAATTTCTTACAGTTGACTCGAGCCAGGTTAAACTGCTCCTGTGCTTCATCCATATCCACAAAACTGAGGGAGAAAAATCAAGTACTTTAAGAGCTTATACAGAGAAATAATAAAACTGGAAGTTAATCTTAATTTATTCACTCTACTTTGAGTGCAACTCTTAACTTGCTGGACATTATTTGCCAGGAGATGACAAACTATCTCATGCGATTTTCATGCTTATTTATAAGACCATAAGAGATAGTAGAAGAATTAGGCCATTAGGCTCAGAGTCACCTCCGCACTTCATCTTGGCTGATCCATTTTCCCCTTCAACCCCATTCTCCTGCCTTCTCCCCATAACCTTTCACACCTTGACTAATCATGAATCTATCAACCTCTGCCTTGGCCTCCACAGCTGCCCGTGGCAACGAATTCTATAGATTTACCACCCACTGGCTAAAGAAATTCCTCATCTTGGTTCTAAGTAGACGTCCTCTATTCTGAGGCAGTTCCCTCTGGTCCTCGTCTCCTCCCACCCCCCCGCCCCATAAGGAAACATCCTTTCCATATCCACTCTATATAGGCCTTTCAATATTAAATAGATTTCAATGAAATATTGTAACTCTTATAACTATTATAACTATAACTCTTTCATGGCCAGAATCATTTTCTTGAACCTCCTCTGAACAATTTCCAATGTCAGCACATCCTTTCTTAGACAAGGTTCCCAAAACTGCTCACAATACTCCAAATGAGGCCTTACCAGTGCCTGCATCCTTGCTTTTATATTCTAGTCCTCTTGAAATGGATGTTAACATTCTATTTGCTTCCTCACCATCAACTCAACCTGCAAGTTAAATTTTAAGGAATTCTGCACGAGGACTCCCAAGTCCCTTTGCACCTCAGATTTTTTAACTTTCTGCCTGTTTAGAAAATAATCTGCACGTTTGTTCCTTCTACCAAAGTGCATGACCGTACACTTCCCGATAGTGCAATCTATCTGCCACTCCCTTGCACATTCTCCTAATCTGTCCAAGTCCTTCTGCAACCTCCCTGCTTTCTCAACGCTACTTGCCCCTCCAACTATCTTCATATTGTACGCAAACTTGGCCACAAAGCCATCAGTTGCATCATCCAAATCATTGAACTATAACATAATATTCAGTACTCATTCTAAATATTTGTCATAATCATTTAGACTTTGATAGAGAAAAGTGCTAATATTACTTTAAAAACGCAATTAATTTTTCATCACAAGCAAATATATTGGTGTTTTACATAAACATTAAAGAAAAATCAGTTTTGATGCATATATTACCCATATAAATTGTACCTCATGATTGTAGATAATCTAATAATTTTGTGAATGCATATTCAAATTGCCCTTTCACCCCCTGCATTCAGTTTTCATCTCCTGATACTTCCTGGCAGTTATTTTACATTTCATACCACTAAAAACAAAAAAACTTGGGACCGACAAATGGTTGAAGGGAAATAAAGAAATGGAGTGGTGTAATATGTCAAGAATTTATACAGTATACACTGCTCTCCACTATTTAGCCAACATTTACTTAACAAATCTTTGTCACGATGAAGATTTTCTTTTAAATTTTAAAATATCACTGAAAGGTTTTGTTCACAACAAAGGGAAGGGAATAAGGATTTACAAGTACAGATGCTGGAGTCTGGAGTGAAAACAGAGTGGTAGTAGAATTCAGCATTTTTGTTCTTAGCAAAATTACTTAACTTTTATTTCCAATGAAAATCCAAAACATCAACTTTCTTCCCCACAGATGTTACTCAGTGTTCAGTGTAAATATATTACCAAAGTACCTATATGTCACCATATAGTACCTTGAGATTTATTTTCTTGCTGGTATTTATAGGAAAAATAAAAAATACAATAGCATTTATTTAAAACTATACATAAACTGACAAACAACCAATTTGCTAAAGAGGATGGATTATGCCAATAATAAATAAAACCATAAATAAATAATACTGAGCATATAAAGTTGTAGAGTTCTTGAAAGTATCTCAACAACAGCTCAGATTGGCAATGTTATTTGGAGTTTTAGATGAGCTAAACTTTACTGAGTAGAGACCAAAGTGGCATCATCAAAATGAACTTGACTTAATGGAAGGCGTAAAATGTCTCATGTGAATACAGCTGAAGTACTGGCTTACCTTGATGGTCTCAAAAAGAATCTGGCAAGTGTTTATCGGGACAGGTTGTTATCTGGGAAAGGTGTGCTTGGTAAGTGAGAGGCCTTCAAACGTGAAATTTTGAGAGCAGAATTCATACGTTCCCGTCAGAATAAAAGCCAAGGATAACAGGTTTAGAAAACCTTGGTTTTCAAGAGATATTGAGACCCTGGTTAAGAAGATGGAGGTACATAGAAGATTCAGGAAGGAAGGAGCAAACAAGGTACAGGAGTACAAGACATGCAAGGGCACTCTTAAGGAAAGGGCTAAAAGGCATGAGGTTGCTCCAGCAGACAAGGTGGAAGGAGAATCCCAAGGGCTTTTATAGATATATTAAGAGCAAAAGGATTGCAAGGGACATATTGGTCCTCTTGAAGATCAGAGTGGTCATCTGAGTGGTCATCTATGTACAGATCCAAAAGAGATGGGTGAGTATGGATTTTTTGCATCTGTATCTACTCTGGAGATGGCAGAGTCTATAGAAGTGAGGCAACACAGCAGTGAGGTTATGCACCATATTTACGAAGGAGGAGGTAGCTCTTGTTGTCCTGAGGCAAATTAGGATGGATAAATCCCCAGGACCTGACAAGGTGTTCCCTTGAACCTTGTGGGAAACTAGTACAAAAATTGCAGGGGCCCTAGCGGGAGTATTTAAAATGTCCTTAGCCACGGATGAGGTGCCAGAGGATTGGAGGATAGCTAAGGTTGTTCCATGCTTGAGAAAGGCTCAAAGAATAAGCCAGGAAATTATAGGCTGATGAGCCTGACATCAGTAGTGGGTAGGCTACTGGAAGATACTCTAAGGGAACGGATATACAAGTATTTCGATACACAGGGGCTGATTAGGGATAGTCAGCATTGCTTTGTACAGCGTAGGTCATGTCTAAAACAATCTTGTAGAGTTTTTCGAAGAAGTTAGCAGAAAGTTAATGGAGGCAAGGCAGCGGATGTCATCCACATAGACTTTTAACAAGGTCCCACATGGATGGTTGGTCAAGAAGCTTGAGTCGCTTAGCATTCAGAATGAGGTAGTAAATTGGATTAGACATTAACTTCATGGGAGAAGCCAGAGTGGTAGTAGATGGTTGACTTTCTGACTGGAGACCTGTGATTAGTGGTGTGCTGCAGGGATCAGTGCTGGGTCTATTGTTATTTGTCATTTATATCGAAACCTAGATGATAATCTGGTTAACTGGATCAGCAAATTTTCAGACGACAGCAATACTGAGGACGTAGTGAGGAGCAAGGAAGCCAAAACTTGCAGTAGGATCAGGACCAGCTGGAAAAATAGCAGATGGAATTTAAAGCAGACAACTGTGAGGCATTGATCTTTTGGATGACAAACTAGGGTAGGGTTTACACAGTGAATGGTAAGACACTGAGGAGTGTGGCACAACAGATGACCTGGGAATACAGATCCATAATTCCTTGAAAGTGCATAACAGCTAGACAAGATGCTAAAGAGGGCTTTTGACTCGTTGGCTTTCATTAATCAGGTATTGATTAATGATGTTGAAGTTGTACAAGATGTTAGTGAAGCCTAATCTGGAGTATTGTATGCAGTTTTGGTCACCTACCTACAGGAATGACGTAAATAAGATTGAAGGAGTGCAGAGAAAACTTACAAGGACTTTGCCAGGACTTGAGGACCTGCATTATAGGGAAGGGTTGAACAGGTTAAAACTTTATTTACCAAAGCAAAGGAGAATGAGAGATTTGATAGAGGTATATAGAACTATGAGTATAGATAGGGTAAATCCAAGCAGGCTTTTTCCAATAAGGTTGGATGAAACTTGAATTAGAGGTCACACAGCAGCTCAAGGGTGAGGAGTGAAATGTTTAGGGGAAACATGATGGGGAACTGGTGAGAGTGTGGAATGAGCCGCCAGCAGATCTGGTGGACTCTGGTTCAATTTTCTTACTTAAGAGAAATTGGGTTTGGTATATGGATAGGAGGAGTATGGAGAGCTTATAGTCTGGGTGCAGGTTGAAGGGACGAGGCAGATAACTAGTTTAGCATGGTCTAGATGGGACAAAAGGCCTGTTTCTAACTGTAGTTTTCTATGACCATGACCCTACTTCAGCAATAAGATAAATTGCAAAATACATCCTGTCACTGAACTAGACACTGAACAGAGCAAAGTAATGATTCAGAATTTACCCATGTAAATCCAAGAAAAGCAAAGTATAAAAGGAACAAGTTCTAAGGAGAAAGTGCTACATAAATGCAGATAGTACAATGCAGGTAAACTTTAATTGTATTAAGCATATACACAGCCCAAGAAAAAGTGGCAAACCCAAGTTGAAATTCATAATCCCAAGTAGGAATGACAGATCATACATACCATGCCTTCCAAATAAACAATTATAATCTCACACTTCATTTCACCCAAACAGAATGTTAAGAAATTTGATAATTACTTGTAGCAGTAAAAAAAATAGGCAAATGATAGTTTTCCCATAATCCATTCCCATTGCAACAATCAATAATTTATGTATATACAGAGTAAATTCAAACAATAATTGTCTCTTAAACAGCAATGATAATCTAAATAGGTCATAAAAATATTTGCGATATCTACAAGATGAAAAGAGAACATTCTTCAAAATGAATCAGTATAAAGAACAGGCAACCACCTTTCCCCAACATTCTGCAATCTTTCTGTGACATGAAGCCGCATCACTTCTGCGTGCACAACGAAATGAGTTGAAAACAAATTAACTTCGTGTACATTTTGTTTTCCAAATAAAATGTCATAAGATCAAATTGTTAGACTGTAACTCAGATTTTCTGAATGATGAATTCCAACAGGATGAATTTCCATTACATAAAATGTCATATTGCTGTGGGTCCCTGTATTCTCAATTTTTTATGAATTCAAATTACAAAATGAATAGTTGTTCCTTAATATGTTTCCTCTTCCCACAATCCCTTCTTTTAAAAAACAAATGCACTAAAATAGACTGAAGGGCATAGGAAATTTAAATATGTACCCAAATCAGTTTATTTAAAAGAAATCAGATAAAAATAAAAATACTTGCCTTTTAAGCTTGGCAAAAGAGATCAAGATGCGAGCATAACATTCATTTGCATGGTGCTTCTCAAGTGGTAGGGCAGCAACTGCATCATCATACAGCTCTATAAGCTTATTTAATAAGCTTACATTAGTTTGTGGATCACCCATCTTTCCCACCTTCTGAAGATATGCAAGCCAGTCTTCAGGAAAATTTCCATCAGCCATAATTTGTCTAATTGTACCAGTGTGGTCTATTAAAAAGTAGAAGGCTTTCATTATTATAGATTGACAGTAAACCTACTGTAAACATTAAGCAGCAAAGTACCACTGACATTTAGATGGTTTAATATCACAAGACTAGAGAGAATTAGAAATTATTTTGCTCAGCTAGGTGTCTACACTTCTCACTCCCTCAGAAAAGCAGCCAAAATAATTGAAGACCCCACTACCCCAGACATTCTCACCTCTTGCCCCTCCCATTGAGCAGAAGGCACCAAACCTTCTATCCCACTATTATAAGACTATATAATATACTTAATGTATTTTAAAAAACACAAGAAGATCTGCATATGCTGGAAATGCATGTGTTGTTCTTGTATGTTAAAATGGATTCTTGATCTCGAGACAAAAGACTGGCAACTATAGGCAAGTTAGCTTAACATCTGTAGTCAGGAAAATGCTTGAAGCTGTCATCAAGGAAGAAATAGCAAAACATTTAGAAAGGAGTGGTTCCATTAGACAGATGCAGCATGGATTCAGAAAGGGCAGGTCAAGTTTGACAAACATACTGGAGTTCTTTGAGCATATAACGAGTGCAGTGGATAGAGGGGAACAGGTGGATGTTGTATACTTGGATTTTCGGAAGGCGATCGATAAGGTGCCGCACAAGAGACTTATAAACAAGATTACGATGCATGGAGTTGGAGGAAGTGTATTGGCATGGATAGTGGATTGGTTAACCAATAGAAGGCAGAGAGTTGGTATAAGTGGGTGTTTTTCCGGTTGGCAGTCAGTGGTGAGTGGGGTGCCGCAGGGGTCGGTGCTGGGCCCACAGCTGTTTACCATTTACATTGATGATTTGGAAGAGGGGACTGAGTGTTGCGTAGCAAAATTTGCTGATGACACTAAACTGAGTGGAAAAGCAAATTGTACAGAGGATGTGGAGAGTCTGCAGAGGGATAGAGAGAGGTTAAGTGAGTGGGCCAAGGTCTGGAAGATGGAATACAACATTGGTAAATGAGAGATCATCCACTTTGGAAGGAATAATAGAAGAGCAGATTATTATTTAAATGGTGAAAGATTGCAGCATGCTGTTGTGCAGAGGGACTTCGGAGTGCTTGTTCATGAATCGCAGGTACAACAGGTTATTAAGAAGGCAAAGGGAATATTGGCCTTCATTGCTAGAGGGATTGAATTCAAGAGCAGGGAGGTCATGCTGCAACTATACAGGGTACCGGTGAGGCTGCACCTGGAGTACTGTGTGCAGTTCTGGTCTCCATACTAGAGGAAGGATATACTGGCTTTGGAGGCAGTGCAAAGGAGGTTCACCAAGTTGATTCCAGGGATGAAGGGGTTAACCTAATGAGGAGCAATTGAGTTGCCTGGGACTATACTCTCTGGAATTCAGAAGAATGAGGGGATTTTATAGAAACAAACAAAATTTTGAAAGGGATAGATAAGATAGAAGTAGGAAAGTTGTTTCCATTGGTAGGTGAGACTAGAACTAGGGGACATTGCCTCAAGATTCAGGGGAGAAGATTTAGGATGGAGATGAGGAGAAACTGCTTTTCCCAGAGAGTGGTGAATCCGTGGAATTCTCTGCCCAGGGAAGCAGTTGAAGGTTCTTCACTAAATATATTTAAGCTACAGTTAGATAGGTTTTTGCATAGTAAGGGATTTAAGGGTTATGAGGAAAAGGCAGGTAGATGGAGCTGAATTTATGGACAGATCAACCATGATCTTATTGAATGGCGGGGCAGGCTCGATGGGCCGGATGGCCAACTCCTGCTCCTATTTCTTATGTAGATCAAGAGATTGAAACATATTACCTTCCTGCATTTTCTCTGTAACTGTAACACTTTATTCTGCATCTATTACTGCTCTTCCCTAGTATTGATGTGATGACGTGATTGGTATGGATGGCAATCAAATCAAAGTTTTTCCACTGTACCTTGCAAAATGTGAAAAATAATAAATTAATTTATCAACTTTCTAAATAGTCTTTGGCTGCATATTCGTAATAGAGGGTTATAGAGAAGAATTTTAACCATATCTCTATTATGATTCAGATCATAATAAAGGATTATCAGAGCACATTATCTATTTAGTGTTATCAATCAGCCCATGAAGAAACTGTTTATTCCTCTTTGAAGATGCAGCCTGACCCGCTGGGTTCCTCCAATATTTTGTGTGTGTTCCACTGGGCTTTCAACATCTGCAGAATGTTTTGTGCTTACAAGATCCTACATTTCTGTATGAGGGTGGGGGAAGACATTCTATTCTTATTTGTAGCTCAGTGTTCAAATATCTATACATGGAAAGATTGTGTTATTGCTTTCATAACTTAAGTGAACACACTGTACCTGTAACATCCAAATTAGATTTCAATTCTTCAGTTTTGTTTGCTTCCTCATTTTTTGTTCGAAGGTTAGCTAACAGACTTGTAAGGCGAGCAAGTCGCATCCGTGAATCATTAATTTCATCCTCCATTACTACAAGGAAAGGGAAAAGCTTTAAAATATTTCAATGATATGTTTATCATTACCTTCAAAACAACATCCCACAAAAAGGTATATTTAAGTTTTAGTCTTCAATATTCACATTCAAAAAATACTTGTATGGAACTCATATTATACTGCCTCTCATGAGTAAATTGGCATTGCAATGAGAGGATAAAATAAATCTTAATGTTACTACATATTCCACTTCTTATTGAAAATAGTTTCAATCTAACATTCAATTAAAATGCAGACCAAACCAAATTTATTAAATAATTGAATTAATTTCCACCTTGGGACCGTTACTTCATAGCTTTATGAAATCGGGTTTGCAATAGATCCAACTAATAAAAATCTTAAACTATAACTAATTCTACCACTGGCACCTCTCTTGCAATGCCGTCTAAGTGCAAAGTTATAGTTATGTATCTAAATCAATGCAATTAGAAAATTCAAACATTAAAAACCCCACTGATAAAGTTGGAAGGAGAAAATTCAATATTAGGCTACATAAACGGGAGGACATTTCAACGATGAAAACTCAGCAGAAACAGGGCTTACTTAACCAGTCGTGTAATAGATCAGAAAACCACTTGGAACTATAGCCAAACCACAGGCTACAATCACAACACTACTTCATATAACTTGGGGGATAAAGTTACTTCCAAATGGATCGATTGTAATGAGAAAATATTGAACTAGAACATTTGAAATTATGTTTGAAGTATAGAAACCTGAAGACTTCTATATAAACAAAACCTTGTGCCGCATTGCTCTGAGGTATTTCATAAAGAGATAAGAGGGTTACACAGATGGATGCATGCAATGTTAAATTCAAGAAAACATATACAACATAATGAATTGCTGCATGACAAATTCCATTGAAGGGTCTTAGGCTACGTCCACACTAGACCGGGTAAATCCGTAACCGAAGCTTTTTCTCTTTGTTTTGACCCTCTGTCCACACTGAAACAGTGTTTTCCTCCCCCAAAAACGGTGCTTTTCTAAAACCCTCTCTAGAGTGCTTAAATCTGAAAACACCGGTTGGGTGTTGTAGTGTGTACCGGGTAACCGAAGGTTTTAAAAAACCTGTCGTCCCTTTCATCGGTGAAGAGACTATGGCTGTAGGAAATGTTTCCAGGGTAACCCTTCTGTGGGAGTGGGGAAGATGTTGGTGGGGCCACCCGGGGGTCTGTGTGTCCATATGTGTAGCTATTGTAGTGGCTGTGAGGCTGGTATTGTGGCGGTGAAAAGTACTGGCGGGGGGGGGGGGGTAAGCCATCATATTCCTCCTCATTGCAAATCCCTCTGCAACAGAGTTAGTCAGTTTTTCAATGTTCGTCGTCGGCCGGGTCATACTGTCCATGAACTCCCTGTCGGTTGCCTACATACGCTCCAGTATTTGTTTTTTCAGTTTTAAGTCCTCCTGCGTGAGAGCCAGCAGCTGTCCATCGTTTGGCAATTTCCTTTTAAATTTTTCTAGTCTGTAACTGGACAAACGCACACCAAGTATACCATTTCCTCTTTACTTGTTTTCTGTTGATGTGTCCTGCGCATGCCCAGATGGAGGAGATTCACTCAAATACCTGTTTTAATGTGGACGGAGGTATTTTCAAAAACACCTGGTGTGGACGCCTATCATTTTTACACAAAACCGGCGTTTTCAAAATTATCCAGTCTAGTGTGGACGTAGCCTTAGATTAGACTCCAATCCACCATGACAGCATTCCTCCAAACTTGCACCAAGCTGAAGTGGAAAAGATGGTCTTATTTACATTGAAGTAGAAAATGGATGTTATGCAGATTTTTAAAAACAAAACAGAAACATTACAAATGGTGTAACAAAATATTCAACCCAGAGTCTAATGCACCAGAGCAGCACAACTGAGCTGTTGAAGCAAGCAGGCAAGCATTAGGCTCAGTATGAATTAACAGGAGCACTTCTATGTGAATATAATCCAGAAGGCAGCTACTGTACGATTTCCTGATTCCAATCAACCCGTCTCCCTTGTGATTAGCCCCAAAGTCCAAATCAACTGGCACACCAACTCCCCATAACAGGAAAGCATGTGGCCAACCAGCTAGATTGGCAATACAGAAGAGTTTTGATGCTGGAATCTGGAGCAAAAATCTAATGGAGGAACTCAGTGGGTCAAGCAGCATCTGTCGAGTACATTGTTCATTGCAACCAAATCTTCAAGTTCAACAGCACAGAAACAAAAGCCCCAACTCACTCATGCAGAACAAGATTTTCATCTAAGCTGGCCCCAATTGCCCACATTCAGCTGGTGACCCTCTACACCTTTCCTATTCATACACCTGTCCTAATGCCTTTTAAATGTACCACTACCTTCAGCAGGTCAAAGTAAATATATTATCAAAATACATATACTACCTTAAGATTCATTTTCTTGCAGCCATTTACAGCAAAATATAGAACACAATAAAATTTATGAAAACTAAATACAAAATTCGACAAACCATGTGCAAAAGGCAAATTGTGCAAATAAAAAAAATAAATAATACTGAGAGCGTGAGTTGTGGAGACCTCGAAAGTGAGTCTAGTGTTGTGGAATAAGTTCAGAGCTGAGGCTGAATGAAGTTATCCATGCTGGTTCAGGAGCCTGATGGTTGTAGAGCAATAACTGTTCCTGAACCTGGTTGTTTTGGGTGTTAAGGCTCCTGTACACCCTGCCTGATGATAGCAGTGAGAAGAGTGTATGGCCTAAATGGTGAGGCTCTTTGATAATGGATGCTGCTTTCTTGTGGCAGCGCAGCTTGTAAATGTGCTCAATGGTGGGGAGGGTTTCGCTGTATCCGCCACTTTCTGTGAACTTTCATTCGCAGGCATTGGTGTTTCCATACCAGGCCTTGATGCAACCAGTTAGGATATTCTCCACTGTACATCTGTACATTATAGATGTTTCTCAAAGTTTTAGATGAGATGCCAAATCTGTGCAAACTTTTAAGAAAGTAGAAAGGAGAAGTGCTGTTGTGCCCTCTTTGTAATTACACTTACATGCTGGTCCCAAGACAGATTCACTGAAATGATAACACTAAGGAATTTTAAGTTACTGACCCTCTTACCTCCAATCCCCTAATGAGGACTAGCTCATGAACCTCCAGCTTCTTCCTCCTGCAGTTGCTAATCAGCTCTTTGGTTTTGCTGACATTGAGTGAGATGTTGTTATTGTGGCATTATTTGACCAGATTTTCAATCTCCTTCCTGCGTGTCAATTCATCACCACCTTTGATTCAGCCAACAACGGAGTTATCACCAAATTTAAATAAGGCATTAGAGCTGTATTTAGCCACACAAAGGTTAAAGTGAGTAGAGCAGGGGACTCAGCATGTAACCTTTTGGTGGACCTGTGCAGAATGAGATTGTGGAAAAGATGTTGTTGCCACTCCATACTGACTAGGGTCTGCAAGTGAGAAAGTTGAGGATGCAGTTGCACACAGAGGAATCAAGCCCTAGGTCTTGAAGCTTAGTGATTATTTACAAGGGGATGATGGTGTTGAATGCGGGGCACTGCTATAGTCAATGAAGTGCATACTGATGTATGGTGTATGACGAAGGGTCTCGGCCCGAAATGTCGACTGTACCTCTTCCTAGAGATGCTGCCTGGCCTGCTGCGTTCACCAGCAACTTTTATGTGTGTTGCTTGAAATTCCAGCATCTGCAGATTTTCTCATGTTTGTGTCATTTACATTGCTTGCTTTTGGTTTGTAGGAGGTGCTGGCATTCCAATCCGCCTAGAGCTGTCAATCGTCCTTCTATAATTCAAGTTTGGTCTGAATTGCCACTTCACATGTGAGATAACTTTCTGGATTGCCAGTCCTGGATGCCACCAATCTAGCCCTCAGCGGAATGCAAATCTCTTGGTGCTTCTGGTTGGGGAAGACTCTGAATGATTTTGTGGGGGGCCACCGGTCCACAAGTGTTCTTTATAAAATCCATGACATCAGATGCATATGCATTCAGAGCTTCTGATGAGCCCTTAGACATGGCCCAGTCTACCAACTCGAAACAATCCCGTAGCCGCATTCTTCTACGCGCCGTGACCACCTTCTTGCTGATTTACATCTTCTGCCTTGCTCTTTAGTCTCTGCTTACATGCAGGTAGGAAGACGACAGCCAGATAGTCAGTTTTCCTGAAATGCGCTCGAGGGATGGAATGGTAGGCATTCTTAATGACAGTGCTAGAGTGGCCGAGCGTGTTGGATCTTCAGGTGCTGCGCTAACGGTAGTAGGGCAGGAACGACCAGCACGTATAAAACGAATCAAAGGGTGCTGTAACAAATTAGAAAGGGACTACCATGTACAAATCTTGGGAATACAGCTGCATGCTAAAGGGAGGTAAGCGTTGGGAAAAGGGTAAAATGTAAACCGGAAACTGATAATTGTTTAATACCAAGAGGGCATGAGGACAGGAGAGAAATGGTGTTTGGTCAGTGGTTATGGGAGGGGGATATAGGGGACCGCACTGCATTCGCATGCCCCTCTGATCTCCACAGACCCCGGTAATTCTGCCCCCGCCCCGATCCCTTCAACTCCCACGCCGCCCAGCCAACACCAGCCACTTACCGAGCAGGACCGAAAACTGCTAACAAACATCAACGCCAGCCGCCAACCGCCCGTGTTCAAAATTGCCGCACTTCTCAGCAACGAGCCCTGCTATTGGTCTGAGGCGCAGCAACGATTCGGATTCGCTGCCGAAGGGCTGTTCCACCCGCCCCCTGACAACACGAAGTGAAGGGAGCATTGAGGACAAGTGGGGCGGGGTGGTGGACCAGACAGCGCCGACTTACATCAGAGTTCAAAGGACAAAGTTCAGAGTATAACTGCGTTAACAAAACACGTAAGTGTCGCCACATATAATCTTGATACAGTATTCATTATCTTTCAGGCATTTACAGGAAAACAAAAGACAATAGAATTTACGAAAAACTGTACATAAATAAACCGACAAACATACCAATGTGCAAAAAAATTGTACAGAAAGTACGACTGAGAACACAGTCGTAACGAGTCTTTGAACGTGAATTCGTAGAATCAGTTCATATTTGTGATGAATAAAATTATCTAATCCAGATTAGGATCCTGATAATTAGTCTTGAATTCGATCCGAAACGTCGACTGTACTTTTTTCCATAGATACTGCCTGGCCTGCTGAGTTCCTCCAGCATTTTGTGTGTGTTGCTTGGATTTCCAGCATCTGGGGATTTTCTCTTGTTTGTAATCTTGAATTTGATGGTGTGTACCAAAGGCTTGTGTACCTCCTGCCTGATTATGGCATAGCTTGGATGGTGGGGGTCTTTAATGCAGACATCCCACCCTGCAAAAACTCATTTCAGGGAGGTCTCAACCAGAAGTCTCAACCTCATAGCAGTCTGTGTTGCTGTAGCACCCGCATCTCCTCCATTTCCCGCACTTCGGCCCTCACCCCATCCTCCCACAACCACAACAGGGACAGAGTTCCCCTTGTCCTTACCTACTACCCCACCAGCCTCTGGATCCAGCACATTATCCTCCGCACCTTCCGCCACCTTCAACAGGACCCCACCACTAAGCACATCTTTCCCTCTCCACCCCTCTCCGCTTTCCGCCAGGATCGATCCCTCTGCGACTCACTTATCTGCACATCCATTCCCACTGATCTCCCACCCGGCACTTATCCCTGTAAGCGTAAGTGCTGCACCTGTCCCTACACCTCATCTCTTGCAACCATTCAGGGCCCCAAACAGTCCTTCCAGGTGAGACAACACTTCACTTGTGAGTCTGTTGGGGTCATCTATTGCATCCAGTGCTCCCGGTGCGGCCTCCTCTACATCAACTCTGCTTCCCATTCCCATTCAGGTATGTCCATACATGGCCTCCTTTACTGCCATGATGAGGCTAAACTCAGGTTGGAGGAGCAACACCTCATATACCGTCTAGGTAGTCTTCAGGCCCTTGGTATGAACATAGAATTCTCCAACTTCTGGTAATTCCCTCCCCCTCTCTTCCTCTATCCCTATTTCACTCTGCCCCCTCCCCCAGCTCCCTCATGGTTCCGCCTCCTTCTTCTACTACCCATTGTTTTCAGGGCTATGACGTCAATGCTTCCCTTCCCCCACCCCTTTGTCTTTCAAATTACTGGTCTTTCAACTGAAGCTACAAGCATTCTTCAAATCATTCCCCATCTTTCATTCTTCAGTACTGACGAAGGGTTCCGGCTCGAAACGTCGACTCATCGTTTCTAACTGATGCTGCCCGAACTGTTGAGTTCATCCAGCGTACTGAAAGTGTTGCTTTGATCACAGCATCTGCAGATTATTTTGTGGATAGTCTGTGTCAATGAATTTGTTGATTTTGCAAGACATCAGATTCAAAAATGATTTGTGAGACAGCTGACTTCTGAATTCTGTCTTAATGTGCCATGTTCACAATCCCTATATACTTCCATCCCCCATCAGGAAGGTCTCAAAGCTCTACGCTTCTTTTTGGATTCCAGACCTAATCAGTTCCCCTCTACCACCACTCTGCTCCGTCTAGCAGAATTAGTCCTTACTCTTAATAATTTCTCCTTTTGCTCCTCCCATTTCCTCCAAACTAAAGGTGTAGCTATGGGCACCCGTATGGGTCCTAGCTATGCCTGCCTTTTTGTTGGGTTTGTGGAACAATCTATGTTCCGTGCCTATTCTGGTATCTGTCCCCCACTTTTCCTTCGCTACATCGACGACTGCATTGGCGCTGCTTCCTGCACGCATGCAGAACTCGTTGACTTTATTAACTTTGCCTCCAACTTTCACCCTGCCCTCAAGTTTACCTGGTCCATTTCCGACACCTCCCTCCCCTTTCTAGATCTTTCTGTCTCTGTCTCTGGAGACAGCTTATCCACTGATGTCTACTATAAGCCTACTGACTCTCACAGCTATCTGGACTATTCCTCTTCTCACCCTGTCTCTTGCAAAAACGCCATCCCCTTCTCGCAATTCCTCCGTCTCCGCCGCATCTGCTCTCAGGATGAGGCTTTTCATTCTAGGACGAGGGAGATGTCTTCATTTTTTAAAGAAAGGGGCTTCCCTTCCTCCACTATCAACTCTGCTCTTAAACGCATCTCCCCCATTTCACGTACATCTGCTCTCACTCCATCCTCCCACCACCCCACGAGGAATAGGGTTCCCCTGGTCCTCACCTACCACCCCACCAGCCTCCGGGTCCAACATATTATTCTCCGTAACTTCCGCCACCTCCAACGGGATCCCACCACTAAGCACATCTTTCCCTCCCCCCCTCTCTCTGCATTCCGCAGGGATCGCTCCCTACACAACTCCCTTGTCCATTCGTCCCCCCCATCCCTCCCCACTGATCTCCCTCCTGGCACTTATCCGTGTAAGCGGAACAAGTGCTACACATGCCCTTACACTTCCTCCCTTACCACCATTCAGGGCCCCAAACAGTCCTTCCAGGTGAGGCATCACTTCACCTGTGAGTCGACTGGGGTGATATACTGCGTCCGGTGCTCCCGATGTGGCCTTTTATATATTGGTGAGACCCGACGCAGACTGGGAGACCGCTTTGCTGAACATCTACGCTCTGTCCGCCAGAGAAAGCAGGATCTCCCAGTGGCCACACATTTTAATTCCACATCCCATTCCCATTCTGACATGTCTATCCACGGCCTCCTCTACTGTAAAGATGAAGCCACACTCAGGTTGGAGGAACAACACCTTATATTCCGTATGGGTAGCCTCCAACCTGATGGCATGAACATTGACTTCTCTAACTTCCGCTAGGCCCCACCTCCCCCTCGTACCCCATCTGTTACTCTTTTTTATGCACACATTCTTTCTCTCACTCTCCTTTTTCTCCCTCTGTCCCTCTGAATATACCTCTTGCCCATCCTCTGGGTCACCCCCCCCCTTCTTTCTTCCCGGACCTCCTGTCCCATGATCCTCTCGTATCCCCTTCTGCCTATCACCTGTCCAGCTCTCGGCTCCATCCCTCCCCCTCCTGTCTTCTCCTATCATTTTGCATCTCCCCCTCCCCCTCCAGCTTTCAAATCCCATACTCACTCTTCCTTCAGTTAGTCCTGACGAAGGGTCTCGGCCTGAAACGTCGATTGCGCCTCTTCCTATAGATGCTGCCTGGCCTGCTGCGTTCACCAGCAACTTTGATGTGTGTTGCTTCACAATACCTGCTGTCTTGGTTGATGAGCAGGCATAGTTTTTTGCTATTTCTGAATCAGGAAACATTTTCCTGAATAGCTTGCCTGTGTGCTAACACACCCGGAATGGCAGATTATGCTCAATGCTGGAAGATGTAAAGTACACCTCAGCTCCAGTGACCTTCTCTGTCAGACTTTGGTTTTCTGCTGAAAAGAACTGTGAAATACTTGAGCAGCCTTCCCTGCACTTAGCCTCCCTAATATGTTGTGGTTCCTAAAAGAAATAAAAGCATAAGGTGTATGCTTATTACAGGTGTGCGCCGCTTAATGTCCATTCGGACAACGTCCGATGGCATATACATCCGTAGTCCCTCTCTCACTCACACACACACACACACACACACACACACACACACACACACACACACACACCCCCTACAATAGTCGGGATCAGAACCAGGGGAACCCTATTCCTAGTGGGGTGGTGGGAGGATGGAGTGAGAGCAGATGTACGTGAAATGGGAGAGATGCGTTTAAGAGCAGAGTTGATAGTGGAGGAAGGGAAGCCCCTTTCTTTAAAAAATGAAGACATCTCCCTTGTCCTAGAATGAAAAGCCTCATCCTGAGAGCAGATGCGGCGGAGACGGAGGAATTGCGAGAAGGAGATGGCGTTTTTGCAAGAGACAGGGTGAGAAGAGGAATAGTCCAGATAGCTGTGAGAGTCAGTAGGCTTATAGTAGACATCAGTGGATAAGCTGTCTCCAGAGACAGAGACAGAAAGATCTAGAAAGGGGAGGGAGGTGTCGGAAATGGACCAGGTAAACTTGAGGGCAGGGTGAAAGTTGGAGACAAAGTTAATAAAGTCAACGACTGTTGTCCTACTGACTCTCACAGCTATCTGGACTATTCCTCTTCTCACTCTGTCTCTTGCAAAAACGACATCCCCTTCTCGCAATTCCTCCGTCTCCGCCGCATCTGCTCTCAGGATGAGGCTTTTCATTCTAGGACAAGGGAGATGTCTTCATTTTTTAAAGAAAGGGGCTTCCCTTCCTCCACTATTAACTCTGCTCTTAAATGCATCTCCCCCATTTCACGTACATCTGCTCTCACTCCATCCTCCCACCACCCCACTAGGAATAGGGTTCCCCTGGTCCTCACCTACCACCCCACCAGCCTCCGGGTCCAACATATTATTCTCCGTAACTTCCGCCTCCTCCAACGGGATCCCACCACTAAGCACATCTTTCCCTCCCCCACTCTCTCTGCATTCCGCAGGGATCGTTCCCTACACAACTCCCTTGTCCATTCGTCCCCCCCCCATCCCTCCCCACTGATCTCCCTCCTGGCACTTATCCGTGTAAGCGGAACAAGTGCTACACATGCCCTTACACTTCCTCCCTTACCACCATTCAGGGCCCCAAACAGTCCTTCCAGGTGAGGCATCACTTCACCTGTGAGTCGACTGGGGTGATATACTGCGTCCGGTGCTCCCGATGTGGCCTTTTATATATTGGTGAGACCCGACGCAGACTGGGAGACCGCTTTGCTGAACATCTACGCTCTGTCCGCCAGAGAAAGCAGGATCTCCCAGTGGCCACACATTTTAATTCCACATCCCATTCCCATTCTGACATGTCTATCCACGGCCTCCTCTACTGTAAAGATGAAGCCACACTCAGGTTGGAGGAACAACACCTTATATTCCGTATGGGTAGCCTCCAACCTGATGGCATGAACATTGACTTCTCTAACTTCCGCTAAGGCCCCACCTCCCCCTCGTACCCCATCTGTTACTCATTTTTATGCACACATTCTTTCTCTCACTCTCCTTTTTCTCCCTCTGTCCCTCTGAATATACCTCTTACCCATCCTCTGGGTCACCCCCCCCCCCCGTCTTTCTTCCCGGACCTCCTGTCCCATGATCCTCTCGTATCTCCTTTTGCCTATCACCTGTCCAGCTCTCGGCTCTATCCCTCCCCCTCCTGTCTTTTCCTATCATTTTGCATCTCCCCCTCCCCCTCCAGCTTTCAAATCCCTTACTCACTCTTCCTTCAGTTAGTCCTGACGAAGGGTCTCGGCTTGAAACGTCGACTGCGCCTCTTCCTATAGATGCTGCTTGGCCTGCTGCGTTCACCAGCAACTTTGATGTATGTTGTTTGAATTTCCAGCATCTGCAGAATTCCTGTTGTTCAAGCAGGATTCATTCATTTTCTTTCTTTCTTTTTTTTCCCTCTCTCTCTCCCTCTCTAAAAAATCTACTTCCGGGATATTGTATATAATTTGCAGGCATCAGGGAGCTGCTATCAATATGCGGGAGACTCCCGGAACTCCTGGGAGAGGTGGGATATCTGTTAATGATAAATGCTGCCCTCTTTTGTTAGCGCTCCGTGCTGATGATACTAAATTGAGTGGAAAAGCAAATTGTGCAAAAGATACAGAGAGTCTGCAGAGAGATATAGATAAGTCAAGTGAGTGGGCAAGGGTCTGACAGATGGAGTACAATGTTGGTAAATGCCAGGCCATCCACTTTGGAAGGAAAAATGAAAGAGCAGATTATTATTTAAGTAGTAAAAAAAATGCAGTATGCTGCTGTGCAGAGGGTCTTGGGAGTGCATGTGCATGAATCACAAAAGGTTGGTTTGTAGATGCAGCAGGCTATCGAGAAGGAAAATGGAATGTTGGCCTACATTGCTAGAAGGATTGAATTTAAGAGCAGGGAGGTTATGCTGCAACTGTATAGGGTACTGATGTGGCCACACCTGGAATACCTCATGCAGTTCTGGTCTCCTTACTTGAGGAAGTATATACTGACTTTGGAGGCAGTGCAGAGGAGGTTCACCAGGTTGATTCCAGAAATGGGGAGGTTAGACTATGGGGAGAGATCTGTGACTCTACTCGCTGGAATTCAGAAGAATCACAGGAGATCTTATAGAAACATATAAACTTATGAAAGGGATAGATAAAATAGAGGCAGGAAAGGTGTTTCCACTGGTAGTTGAGTCTAGAACTAGGGGACATAGCTACACCCTAGATTTAGGATGGAGATGAGGAGGAACTGCTTTTTCCAGGGAGGGGTGAATCTGTAGAATTCTCTACCCAATGAAGCAGTGGAGGCAACCTTAGTAAATATATTTAAGACAAGGTTTGATAGATTTTTGCATAGTAGGGGAATTGAGGGTTACAGGGTTGCAGGTAGGTGAAGATGAGTCCATGATTGGATCAGCCATGATCTTCTTGAATGGCAGAGCAGGTTTGATGGGGCAGATAGCCTACTCTTGCTCCTATTTCTCATGTTCTTAAATGTGCTCAATGGTGAGAAGCGCTTTGCCCATGATGGGCAGTGTATCCACCACTTTCTGTAACCTTTTCCGTTCTTGGGCATTGGTGTTTCTAGACCAGCCTGTGATGCAACCATTTAGGGTCTATAGAAGTTTGTTAAAGTTTTTGGATGCATGCCAAATCTCTGCAAACTTCTAAGGAAGGCTTTGTGATGGGACTTACATTCTGGTTCCAGAATAGATTTTCAGAAATGATAACTGCATGGAATTTAGAATTACTGACCCTTTCCACTTCTGATCCCATAATGTATACTGGTTCATGAATCTCTGGCTTCTAGCTCCTGTAGTTGATAATCAGCTCTTTAGTTTTGCTTTAGTTGAGTGAGAGATTGTCATTGTGGCACACTCAACCAGATTTTCAATTTCAATTTGAATCATAAAGTAGGTGGGGATGCTGGTGTGCTCCCAGAGATTTCTTACTTGATGAGTGGAGAGATTCGCTATGGTCCTTGGTCATTGGTGTAAGACGTCTCCACTGCACAATTCAGATTTCTGCAGGAGTCTCTTCTTTGCGTAGCCCATACCTTTGTCCTTCTTAACACTTTTGAGAGATGAAATGCATTTCCCCCAAACGTTGTAATTGGTAAAATATCTTAAGTTTTAATAACAAACTGTAATTAGAACTACAGGTGCATATTAGAGAAGTAAGTGAAATGGGCGAAAAATTTGCTAATTAAGTTTAAGGGGGGAAGAGGAAGATCCAATCAGAACACATGTGAAACTATGGAATCATTCAAAGAGGCGGGCTGTACCTATGATTTACATATCTATGATTTATATATACATATATAACTTCAAACATAATTCTCCAATATCCCTCTTGGTTTGACTTCTACTTCAAGAAACCTGGGAGAGTTAACCATCTTGAAGATCTTAAAGATCAAATTAACTTTTTCATTTGTTTTAAAATCTTTTTTCAAAAAGAAACTTTGACTAGACATTAATTGGAAATATGAAGTCAAATATTACAAGTCTTGTTTGGGTTCAAGCAATTTACATGTAGAGAATATTTAACAGTTTAAAGAGTATGATTACTGGAGGCTATCACTGATAAGAAACAATGGCTTCATGGAATGATAGCTGAGACCATTTTCACTACAAAATTGATGGCTTTAAAAGGATGGCTCTGGAAGCAGTATTTTTCTCAATTGTGAATGGGTAACAAAAAGCCATTAATTTAAAATTGTCATTGAAGTTAGGAAAAATATCTAGATAATCTTCGAATGATGAAGTCTGCTTCACCAAGAGATAAATCAAAGCAGATTGTCTCTTCCAAAGGAATTGTGGTAAAAAACTGAAACTAAGTTCTCTTCTTGGGCAGTTTGCTGGCTCAACAATAATCTGATGTTACTCCAGTTATGTGTATCCTGAGGTAAGTGGAAAGTCCTAGATGGAAGCTGCAGACCTTGACTTGTGGGGCAGGTAGTGCTTAGTTAGGTAAGTGAGTAGTTTTGGATACACACACAGAATGCTGGAGGAACTCAGTAGTAGTAGTAGTAGTAGTAGTAGTAGTAGTCGAACTTTATTAATCCCGGGGGAAATTGGTTTTCGTTACAGTTGCACCATAAATAATAGTCATAGAACCATAAATAGTTAAATAGTAATATGTAAATTATGCCAGTAAATTATGAAATAAATCCAGGACCAGCCTATTGGCTCAGGGTGTCTGACCCTCCAAGGGAGGAGTTGTAAAGTTTGATGGCCACAGGCAGGAATGACTTCCTATGACGCTCAGTGCTGCATCTTGGAGGAATGAGTCTCTGGTTGAATGTACTCCTGTGCCCACCCAGTACATTATGTAGTGGATGGGAAACATTGACCAAGATGGCATGCAACTTAGACAGCATCCTCTTTTCAGACACCACTGTGAGAGAGTCCAGTTCCATCCCCACAACATCACAGGCCTTACGAATGAATTTGTTGATTCTGTTGATGTCTGCCACCCTCAGCCTGCTGCCCCAGCACACAACAGCAAACATGATAGCACTGGCCACAGACTCGTAGAACATCCTCAGCATCGTCCGGCAGATGTTAAAGGACCTCAGTCTCCTCAGGAAATAGAGACGGCTCTGACCCTTCTTGTAGACAGCCTCAGTGTTCTTTGACCAGTCCAGTCTATTGTCAATTCATATCCCCAGGTATTTGTAATCCTCCACCATGTCCACACTGACCTCCTGGATGGAAACAGGGGTCACCGGTACCTTAGCTCTCCTCAGGTCTACCACCAGCTCCTTACTCTTTTTCACATTAAGCTGCAGATAATTCTGCTCACACCATGTGACAAAGTTTCCTACCATCACCCTGTACTCAGCCTCATCTCCCCTGCTGATGCATCCAACTATGGCAGAGTCATCCGAAAACTTCTGAAGATGACAAGGCTCTGTGCAGTAGTTGAAGTCCGAGGTGTAAATGGTGAAGAGAAAGGGAGACAAGACAGTCCCCTGTGGAGCCCCAGTGCTGCTGATCACTCTGTCGGACACACAGTGTTGCAAGCACACGTACTGTGGTCTGCCAGTCAGGTAATCAAGAATCCATGATACCAGGGAAGCATCCACCTGCATCGCTGTCAGCTTCTCCCCCAGCAGAGCAGGGCGGATGGTGTTGAACGCACTGGAGAAGTCAAAAAACATGACCCTCACAGTGCTTGCTGGCTTTTCCAGGTGGGCATAGACACAGTTCAGCAGGTAGACGATGGCATCCTCAACTCCTAGTCGGAGCTGGTAGGCGAACTGGAGGGGATCTAAGTGTGGCCTGACCATAGGCCGGAGCAGCTCCAGAACAAGTCTCTCCAGGATCTTCATGATGTGGGAGGTCAATGCCACTGGTCTGTAGTCATTGAGGCCGCTGGGACGCGGCGTCTTTGGCACAGGAACAAGGCAGGACGTCTTCCTCAGTACAGGAACCCTCCGGAGCCTCAGGCTCAGGTTGAAGACATGGCGAAGTACTCCACATAGCTGAGGGGCACAGGCTTTGAGCACCCCGGTACTGACACCATCAGGTCCAGCAGCCTTGCTTGGGTTGAGACGTTTCAGCTGTCTTCTCACCTGTTCAGCTGTGAAGCCCACCGTGGTGGTTTCGTGTAGGGAAGGGGTATAGTCATGAGAGCAGGGTGGGGGACTGTGAGGAGGGGTAGGAGGGGAGAGTGGAATATGTGTTGGTTGGGGGCCGACAACAGATGGCTCATGTGTGGGATGTGCAGGGCCACAATGCCAAATCTGTTAAAGAACAGGTTAAGTTCATTGGCCCTGTCCATACTGCCTTTCGCTCCTCTGTTGCTAGTTTGCTGGAACCCAGTGATGGTCCTCATCCCCCTCCAGACCTCTCTCATGTTGTTCTGCTGGAGTTTCCACTCAAGCTTCCTCCTGTACTTGTATTTAGCCTCCCTGATCCTGGCTTTCAGGTCACTCTGTACTGCTCTCAGCTCCTCCCTATTTCCATCTCTAAAAGCCCTCTTTTTAGCGTTCAGGATGTTCTTAATTTCCTTTGTCACCCATGGCTTGTTATTTGAATAACAAAGGACAGCTCTTGTCGGAACATTGCAGTCCACACAGAAGTCGATGTAATCAGTGATGCACTCTGTGAGCCCATCAATATCCTCTCCATGTGGCTCATAGAGTGCCTGCCAGTCTGTCACCTCAAAACAACCCTGGAGCGCCTCATAAGCCTCCTCCGACCATTTTCTCACTGTCCTTGAGGTTACAGGTTTACTCTTCACCAGAGGCACGTAGCAGCGCTTTAGATGCACCAGGTTGTGATCTGACCTTCCCAGTGGGAGGAGGGGAGAGGAGCTGTATGCATCCTTAACGTTAGCCTACATCAAATCCAGAGTCCTCTCCCCTCTGGTTGTACAGCTCACATACTGCGTGAAGTTGGGCAGTGTTCTAGCCATGGTTGAAGTCACCTGAGATGGTAATGAGGGCACTCAAGTGCTGGGTTTGTAATCTGGCTATGATGGTGTAAATGATGTTACACGCCAACGTCGGGTTGGCAGAGGGAGGGATGTACACAACAACCACAATTGCATGCGAGATTTCCCTTGGCAAATAATATGGCCGGAGTCCAACAGCAAAAAGTTCAATATCTGGGCTACAGACATGTTCCTTGATCGTAATATGCCCAGGATTGCATCATCTGTTATTTACCAGAACCGCCAGCCCCCCTCCTTTACGCTTACTGCGGTCAGTGCAATTCTGGTCAGCTCAAACAGTCTGGAAGCCCTCTATGGAAACTCTTTGATCGGGTATGTCCTCATGCAGCCACGTCTCAGTAAAGCACATGACACTGCTCTCCCGAAATGTTCTCTGACCCCTGACAAGCGCAGTCAGTTCGTCCATTTTATTCCCCAGCGACCTCACATTTCCCATGTTAAGAGAGGGGAGACATGGCTTATAACTTCTCTTCTCCAAAAGCCTCTGTTGTCTCGACCCAGTCCTCTTCCCTGGGCTTTTTGATCCCCCTCTGCATCCTCTGTGTGTTTTCCTCCAGATTTCAGCCGGTATGTCCGCTGCTCTGTTCGAAAACCGGCGGACATGAGCGCAATCAGTTGGTCCCTGGAATACACAATGCGGCCATCCTGTTGCCACGCTAACGAGACGTGTCCGAATGTAACCAATTCCAGCGCTAATAAACCAAGTAAAACTCTCTCCACCAGCATGTTAGAGAGGGTGCAGCTTCAACGTGTTACCGTGAGGAAAAAAATACAACAAATAACTAAGGCCAGGCCAGGCAGCATCAATGGGAAAGAATATACAGCCGACATTTTGGGCCGAGACCCTGTTTACTCTTTGATGCTATCTGGCCTGCTGACTTCCTCTAGCATTTTGTTTGTGTTGTTTTGGATTTACAGCATCTGCAGATTTTCTTGTGTTTGTGTAGTTTGGTTGTTCTATGTTTCTTCTGTATGTATATGGCTTCCAAAGGCTACCATCACAGAGACTTCATCATGCCCTCACTATGTTCCTTCTTCGTTATGATTTAGCACTAGTCTGAGATTCACGTGGGCTGATGAGGTAGTTACATTTTTTTTCAGCCTTTTCAACACATCCCTGAATTTTCTCTGTCCTCCTGGAAATTTCTTCCTATTCCAGACAGGCTGTTTAAGGAAATGAGGTCCATCCACCAGAGGTGGTTGAGCATAATCTGAGCCTCAGTGCCGAGGGAGGTGATGCTGACGTTAGTTTCTACATCCTGCTACTTGATTTGGAGGATCTTGCAGAGTTGGTGGTATTACCACTTTGAGCACTTACTATTGCTTGTCTATTTATTTCTTTTTGTTTTTCTGAGCTTGTAGGATTGTGGAGAATCAATTCAGTTTGATGCACCATAAGCTGCTGCTGGTTTTGGGTTTAGAAGATACTTTTTTTCAGTCATCTCAATGTGGTAGGGTACTGGAGTTGGGGTGAACATCATCCACATTTATTTGGATCTTGTTGAATCTTTTTGTCACTGGCAGTATTTTGCAGAAAGGGTATTTGTCTTCCATTTGTTTAAATTAAGACCTATCTTTTTGCATGCATTTGGTGGTAGTGGGGGAAGGGGAATCAATGGTTACTTGTAGCTCTGTTTTGAAATGTGGATTGCATTCAGTGATTTGAGGTTAATGAATCTTCGTTCAGAGTGAAAATGATCATCAAAAAGTGAAAAAAAAACTGGAACTCAGAAAAATTTAGGAAGTAGTCATTATAGTTGATAAGTGTGAGAGGACTAAAGTAGGTAAGGTTGAGACGGTGTTCTGGAAGATGCTGACATCAGTTTTTTATTCTGCTGCATATCTGGAAGAGTGCGTTGGTGGTACTGCTCCAGAGCCCTGGCACACCTACTGTTAATGGTCCGAGTCTCAGAAGTATACAGAACTAAAGATAGAGAAGTACCTGCAAGAAGTGTAGCTAACTTTCTCAGATTCTTTTATTTATTTATCACATGAACATTGATACATACAGTAAAATGCATCATTTGCTTTTCCAACCAGCATAGCTTAAGGATCTGCTGGAGGCAGCTCACAAGTATCACCACACATTCCTGTGCAAATATAATATGCTCACAATGTTCAGTGGAAACCAGTAACAACAACAGAATGACAGCAACAAGACAACAACAGCAAAACAAGCCCCTTTTCTCCCTCCCAAACACCCACTCACACATAGACAGCTCTCCAATCCCAGAACCGGCTGCCTCTGGTACTCCAGCCATTAGTGATCTTGCAGATGTCGGATGTCTGACTTCCCCAGCAGACTCTGAGACTTGCAGACTCAGAACTTCGGCCGTCAGGTTTCAACTTCTGGACTTCCAATCAAGCTTCGGGCTTGGATCTTCAGGATCAACCCCAGGACTTGACAATGATGGGACCCCATATCTCAGGTCTTGATCTCCCAACTTAAATTAATGGGGCTAGTTGGTTAACAAGAAAAATTCACAAAACCCAAAAATGGACCAAAAGCATGATATCCCAGTATAATGTGAGAAACTAAAGCCCTGAAATGTACAAACTGTGAGGACAGGCTAAGAGAGGGATATTTGTGTCTGTCTTCCTGTGGTTTTGACATCCACAGTGCAATAAAACTTACAATACTGTCATAAAATTGAAATTTCATGTCTTTGAGTTCTATCCCGGAAGACTTAGAAATGCTAATAGTCAACAATTATTAAGTCAATTAAAAGGCCTCTGAAAGAGTGTTTCAGTTACACAAGTAAAAGTACTCTATTGAAACAGTGCTGAATATCTTGAATATATTTATTCAAGAAAGGGAGTAGAGATAGCCCAGGAAATTATAGACCATTGAGTCTTACCTCAGTGGTTGGTAAGTTGATGGAGAAGATCCTGAGAGGCAGGATTTATGAACATTTGAAGGGGTATATTATGATTAGGAACAGTCAGCATGGCTTTGTCAAGGGCAGGTCGTGCCTTACGAGCCTGATTGAATTTTTTGAGGATGTGACTAAACACATTGATGAAGGAAGAGCAGTAGATGTAGTGTGTATGGATTTCAGCAAGGCATTTGATAAGGTACCCCATGCAACGCTTACTGTGAAAGTAAGGAGGCATGGGATCCAAGGGGACATCGCTTTGTGGATCCAGAACTGGCTTGCCCACAGCAGGCAAAGAGTGGTTGAAGATGGGTCAGACTCTGCATGGAGGCCGGTGACCAGTGGTGTGCCTCAGGGATCTGTTCTGGGACCCTTACTCTTCGTGATTTTTATAAATGACCTGGATGAGGAAGTGGAGGGATGGGTTAGTAAGTTTGCTGATGACACAAAGGTTGGGGGTGTTGTGGACAGTGTGGAGGGCTGTCAGAGGTTACAGCGGGACATTGATAGGATGCAAAACTGGGCTGAGAAGTGGCAGATGGAGTTCAACCAGATAAGTGTGAAGTTGTTATTTTGGTAGGTCAAATATGATGGCAGAATATAGTATTAATGGTAAGATTCGGCAATGTGGAGGATCAGAGGGATCTTGGGGTCCGAGTCCATAGGACACTCAAAGCAGCTGCGCAGGTTGACTCTGTGGTTAAAAAAGAATACGGTGTATTGGCCATTATCAATCGTGGAATTGAATTTAGGAGCCGAGAGGTAATGTTGCAGCTATATAGGACCCTGGTTAGACCCCACTTGGAGCACTGTGCTCAGTTCTGGTCGCTTCACTACAGGAAGGATGTGGAAACCATAGAAAGGGTACAGAGGAGATTTACAAGGATATTGCCTGGATTGGGAGCATGCCTTATGAGAATAGGTTGAGTGAACTTGGCCTTTTCTCCTTGGAGCAGCAGAGGATGAGAGGTGACCTGGTAGAGGTGTACAAGATGATGAGAGACATTGATCATGTGGATAGTCAGAGGTTTTTTCCCAGGGCTGAAATGGCTGCCACAAGAGGGCACAGGATTAAGGTGCTTGGGAGTAGGTACCGAGGAGGTGTCAGGGGTAAGTTTTTTACTCAGAGGTGAGTGCATGGAATGGGCTGCCGGCAACGGTGGTGGAGGCAGAGACGACAGGGTCTTTTAAGAGACTTTTGGATAGGTACATGGAGCTTAGAAAAATATAGAGGGCTATAGGTAAGCCTAGTAATTTCTAAGGTAGGGACATGTTCGGCACAACTTTGTGGGCCAAAGGGCCTGTATTGTGCTGTAGGTTTTCTATGTTTCTATGAATACAGCTGAATATAGCATTTAATTTTATATAGGATTAGTTTACTCTTACAGGTTCCTTAAACGTTTCTAAGGATTGCGCTGGAATGAATCACCTAGTTAATGTATTATTCTATGCAAACTGTGTTTTCTACTTTACCAATACATTGAAGTGGGAAAGCACTTTTCACTCATCATTACAAAAGCCCAACAGAGATTGATCTTCCTATGCCAGTTTAGGAAACTTAACTTCTCAGGGAATATCCTGCAAATTTTTTACACAGCCATCATTGAGAGTGTTATGACCATCTCTATAACTGTTTGACTTCCCTGCCACTTTCTCCCTGTCCTGGTCCAGGTTGCAACAAGTGGTTCATGCTGCGGAGAAGTTCATTGACTCACAAACACGAGAAAATCTGCAGATGCTGGAAATCCAAAACAATGCACACAAAATGCTGCAGGAACTCAGCAGGCCAGGCAACATCTATGGAAAAGAGTAAACAGTCAAAGTTTTGGGCGAGACCCTTCATCAGGACTGTCAACTACAAACGTTGAAAGATTTGTTCCTCACCAGAGTAAAGAAAAGAGCTGAAGAAATTACTGCTGAATCCACCTACCCTAAAAGTCACCTATTCAACTAGTTGCCTTCAGGGAGAGCTACAAGTCCTTCACCACCAGGACTAAGTGTCATCTCCGAAGCTTTTAAACAAAACTGAGGTGTAATATCCCAACTGCCCCTGCACAACATCCACTAACTGGTCTTTCCTGGTCCCCTTGTTCTGTTGATAATTACCTAACCTGGTCATACCTGTCTCTGTCTATGTCTATCTGTCTATCATACCTGTATGTTCTCACTTATTTAAGTTTGATTATTGATGATTGCACATGTGGGCATCCTGCTAATTGTTAATTGCTCATGGCTGGTTGCACTATTGGCTTGTAAATTGTTGGTTGCTGTTGTGTGTGTCTCTTATAGTATTTTCCTGTGCTTTATGCTTGGCACCAAACCACAGTCAATTCTAGTTTTCACAAACTGGCAATAAAGTGCTTCTGATTCTAAGATTAATTTGCGACTATTGAATTTGTGTTTAACCACCTGAACTATAGTTCAGAAATAATGAATGGATAGTCAAAACTGCCCAACGCATCACCAACACCAGCTTACCTGCCATCAAGGACATGTATACAGAAAGGTGCTGGAAAAGAGCCAGTAATGTCATGAAGGATCCTATCACCCTGCTCAGGTGCTATTTGTCCCACTCCCAAAGGGAAACATCAACACAGCATCCACACCACTCCATAAAACTCAAAAGCAGTTACTTTCCCTGAGTAGGAAGGCTGATCAACACCTCCACCCACTAATCCACCCCCTACACACCTCCAGCGACCATTTCTTTATCATTTCCTATCAGTCACCTTATGTACAGACACTTTGGTGCCTCGTGTCACTTAAGGACATACAATCAGTCTATATACAAACGCTGTCTCAGAATGAGAATCAGGTTTATTATCACCGGCATGTGACGTGAAATTTGTTAACTTAGCAGCAGCAGTTCAATTTTAATGTAGCAGGGAAAATATATAACAATAATAAATAAAATAAAAATAATAATAAATAAACAAGTAAATCAATTATTTATATTGAATAAATTTTAAAAATGTGCAAAAATGGAAATACTGTATATTTAAAAAAGGTGAGGTAGTGTCCAAAGATTCAATGTCCATTTTAAGAATCAGATGGCAGAGGGAAAGAAGCTGTTCCTGAATCACTGAGTGTGTGCCTTCAGGCTTCTGTACCTCCTACCTGATGGTAACAGTGAGAAAAGGGCTTGCCCTGGGTGCTAGAGGTCCATAATAATGGACGCTGCCTTTCTGAGACACCGCTCCCTGAAGATGTCCTGGGTACTTTGTAGGCTAGTACCCAAGAGAGAGCTGACTAGATTTATAACCTTCTGCAGCTTCTTTTGGTCCTGTGCAGTAGCCCCTCCAAACAAGACAGTGATGTAGCCTGTCAGAATGCTCTCCACGATTTAACTATAGAAGTTTTTGAGTGTATTTATTTATTTATTTATATTTATTTTGTCTTATTTATTTATATTTATTTTTTTTAATTGATGTATTCTTTAACCTACTGTGTTTTTTGTGCTTCATCAGATCCAGAATAACAATTATTTTGTTTTCCTTTACACTTGTGTACTGAAAATGACACAAACTAATTTAGAAATCTTGAAATTCTGTTACTTTAAAAATTGTACTAAACAGCTGACTCAACTACCAAACAGGAGAGGACAAAATTGCTGAAACCTGTTTGCAAGGACCACGTGAAGAGGCTTCATGTCGGATTAGATCCTGGAACAAAGGTGACACTGCAGTTTCACTTATTTAAGGTAATTTCCTACAAGCAATAAAAGTAAGACTCTTGGCCTTGTGGTCAATAAAGGTAATCTGATTAGTCACCGACAGATGGCAGCAGGTGGATCAATGAGGCAGACTGAAATCAGGGAGCTTGGCCTGCTCAGTTATCTCAGTTGGAAAGATCAACTGTTAATTCATTTCCATAGTTGATGCCTGACCTGCTAAGTTCCTCCAGCATTTTTGTTTGTGTTGCTCTCAAGTACCGGAAGTTCTGTCTCATCAGTTTGTCAACAGATTCATCTCCGGGATAGTGGTAAGGATATATAGAAAATTCTGCTCATAGAAAAGAGAGTTGAGAAAAAAGGAAAGGATATCTTAGTGTCAGTAGTTGCGTTTAAGGTTGCTATAATCTCTCAAGTTCAAGTAATGGTATTTCACCATAGAATAATGAATATGTTTTATGTCCTTAAAAGAATCCCTTGTCAGGGCTAATTCAACTACCAACCCTGCAGATTTTTTTCCCCCTGAAAATAGTTATGCCCATTTTTTGTAAACTTCAGTGAACAAGTCAATAATATCTTGGAATGTGTACATATACAGTCTTCAAGGTTCTATAGATTCAGGATCAGTTCCTGTGGATTGGAGGGTGGCTAATGTTTTCCCTCTCTTCAAGAAGGGAGGAAGAGAGAAAACAGGGAATTATAGACCGGTTAGCCTGACGTTGGTGGTGGGAAAGATGCTGGAGTCAATTATAAAAGATGAAATTACAACACATCTGGATAAGAGTAACAGGATTGGTCCGAGTCAGCATGGATTTACGAAGGGGGAATCATGCTTGACTAATCTTCTGGAATTTTTTGAGGATGTAACTATGAAAATGGACAAGGGAGAGCCTTTGGGTGTAGTGTACCTGGACTTTCAGAAAGCCTTTGATAAAGTCCCACATAGGAGATTAGTGGGCAAAATTAGGGCACATGGTATTGGGGGCAGAGTACTGACATGGATTGAAAATTGGCTGGCTGACAAAAACAAAGAGTAGCGATTAACGAGTCCCTTTCGGAATGGCAGGCGGTGACCAGTGGGGTAGCGCAGGGTTCAGTGCTGGGACCGCAGCTGTTTACAATATATATTAATGATTTAGATGAGGGAATCAAAAGTAACATTAGCAAATTTGCCGATGACACAAAGCTGGGTGGCAGTGTGAAATGTGAGGAGGATGTTATAAGAATGCAGGGTGACTTGGACAGGCTGGGTGAGTGGGGCAGATGCAGTTTAATGTGGATAAATGTGAGGTTATCCACTTTGGTGGTAAGAATGGGAAGGCAGATTATTACCTAAATGGAGTCAAGTTAGGAAAAGGGGAAGCACAATGAGATCTTTGGTGTTCTTGTACATCAGTCTCTGAAAGCAAGCATGCAAGTACAGCAGGCAGTGAAGAAAGCTAATGGCATGCTGGCCTTCATAACAAAGGGAATTGAGTATAAGAGCAAAGAGGTCCTTCTGCAGCTGTACAGGGCCCAAGTGAGACCACACCTGGAGTACTGTGTGCAGTTTTGGTCTCCAAATTTGAGGAACGACATTCTTGCTATTGAGGGAGTGCAGCGTAGGTTCAAAAGGTTAATTCCCGGGATGGCGGGACTGTCATATGTCGAAAGATTGGAGCGACTGGGCTTGTATACTCTGGAATTTAGAAGGCTGAGAGGGGACCTTATTGAAACATATAAGATTATTAAGGGATTTTACACGCTGCAGGCAGGAAGCATGTTCCCGCTGATGGGTGAGTCCAGAACCAGAGGCCACAGTTTAAGAATTAGGGGTAGGCCATTTAGAACGGAGTTGAGGAAAAACTTTTTCACCCAGAGAATGGTGGATATATGGAATACTCTGCCCCAGAAGGGTGTGGAGGCCAAGTCTCTGGATGCTTTCAAAAAAGAGATGGATAGAGCTCTTAAAGATAGTGGAATCAAAGGTTATGGGGATAAGGCAGGAACTGGATACTGATAGTGGATGATCAGCCATGATCACAGTGAATGGCGGTGCTGGCTGGAAGGGCCAAATGGCCTACTCCTGCACCTATTGTCTATTGTCATCTGTGTGCCACACCTCGATTGTTGAGGTTGGGACAACCTGGTATTTCGACTGGAGGTTTTACAGTTTGATGGAAAGGATTGAAAAGGTGTTATGCTTAACATGAGGAACACACACAAAGTGCTGGAGGAACTGTAGCAGGTTGATAGAATAGAATAATACAACAATGGAACTCAGCAGGTTAGGCCATATCTATGAGAGGAATAAACAGTCGATGTTTTGGTTTGAGATTCTTAATCAGGACTGTCTATGGAGAATAATAAACGGTCTTAATGAAAGATCTCAGCCTGAAAGGTCGATAGTTTATTCTTCTCCATAGATGCTGCCTGACCTGCTGAGTTCCCCCAGCACTTTGTGCATGTTCCTCAAGATTTCCAGCCTCTGCTGGAACCTTTTGTGTTTGTGATTAGGGTGGCCATGCAGTCTTGCCTGATGCCAGCCTGCACTGAGATTGAATATATGTTTTGGACTCATTGGTTGTGATTACGACTTGCATTCCATCATGAGCATAAGCTGAAGATGAGAGTCTGCTGGCAAACAAATTTGGGAAGTATGCTCCGGAGTCCTCCTCAATTGAGTAAGATTTAAAACCATGACACATGGCATTTAATACAAATATACAACTTGCAGTTGCCAGCACAGAACGTGAATCTACCTAGACATAGTGAATGCATGTTGCATGGAGTTCACATGTACAGAGGTTTGCCAATCACTTTGGGGAAAAAAAACAGAATTAGGCCATTTTACTCCTAAAGCCTGTTCTAAGATTCATCAAAATCATGACTGTTGCTTCATGCACCCATGCTGGGCTTGTCAATTTCATCAACTTTGTCTCCAATTTCCACCCTGCCCTTGAATTCACTTGGTCCATTTCTGACACCTCCCTCCCTTTTCTCGAGCTCTCTGTCTCTATCTCTATCTCTGGAGATAAACTGTTGACTGACATCTTTTATAAACCTACCGATTCCCACAGATAACAACAGGAATTCTGCAGATGCTGGAAATTCAAGCAACATACATCAAAGTTGCTGGTGAACGCAGCAGGCCAAGCAGCATCTATAGGAAGAGGCGCAGTCGACGTTTCAGGCCGAGTTACCTTGACTATACCTCTTAGCAACCCTGTCTCCTGTAATAATGCTATTCCCTTTTCTCTATTCCTTAGTTTCCATGACATCTGTTCCCAAGATGAGGCTTTCCTTTCCAGGACATCAGAGATGTCCTCCTCCTTCAAAGAACGAAGTTTCCCTTCCTCCACCATTGATGCTGCCCTCACACGCATCTCCTCCATTCCCCAGACATCCACACTTACTCCATCTTCCCACCATCTTGACAGTGATAGAGTTCCCCTTATTTTTACCTACCATCCCATAAACCTCTGCATCCAACACATTATTCTGCGCAACTTCCTCCATGTCCAAAGGGATCTTACTGATCTCACTCTAATTTCCACAGGAATTGCTCCATCTGTGATTCCCTCGCCCATTTGACCCTCCTCACTAATCTCGCTCCCTGAACTTAACCCTATAAGTGGCCAAAGTGCTATACCTGCCCATTCATCTCCTCC
This sequence comes from Mobula hypostoma, assembly GCF_963921235.1. NCBI lineage: Eukaryota > Metazoa > Chordata > Chondrichthyes > Myliobatiformes > Myliobatidae > Mobula > Mobula hypostoma. The sequence continues at coordinate 104,982,029 of NC_086098.1, read as the reverse complement.
CTCACCTCCATTTAGGGCCCCAAACGGTCCTTCCAGGTGAGGCAACCCTGCATATCTGCTGGGGTTATCTGTTGTATCTGGTGCGGCCTGCTCTACATTGGTGAGACCCATTGTAAATTGTCAAGCTCCACTTCTCCATTCACCAAAAGTGGAACTTCTAATTACCATTCCAAAACATTGGTCCATGGCCTCCTCCTGTGCCACAATGAGGTCACACTCAGGGTAGCCTCCAACCTGATGGCATGACTATCGATTTCTTCTTCCGTACTCCTCCCCTCCCCACTTCTTCTATTCCCCTTCTGGCCTCTTACTTCTTCTCACCTGCCTATCACCTCCTCCTTCCCTTTCTCCTATGGTCCACTCTCCTCTCTTATCAGATTCCTTCCTCTCCAGCCTTTTACCCAACACCTGGCTTCACCTATTGCCTTCTAGCTATTCTCCTTCCCCTCCTCCCATCTTTTAAATTTGCAGTCTTCCCCCCTTCTTTTCCAGTCCTGAATAATGATCTTCGCCTGAAACGTAGACTGTTCATTTCCGTGGATGCTGCCTGACTTGATGTGTTTCTCCAGCATTTTGTGTGTTTTACATGATTATGGCAATTGTGGAGAAGATGTCAGGCTAAATTGTAGCAGCTGTGGAGGAGAATATACGGTAGCTCTACTTATGTAGATAAGAAAGCTGTGGAAGTGCAGCATGTTCGGGTGGAAATGGCCATACCATATGCCGAGACTCAGCAGAAAGTACAGGAAACTGTGGGAGTGGGACCTATAATATCCAGAATCCAGATAGATAAGGTAAAGTTTTTCACTTTCATGACACGTGGTAAATTGTACAACACAAACTAAAAGGACAGAAAAAGTAAAATTATCTTAAAAGCTGCAGAGAAGCATCTAGAGATAAAAGACTGGACTCTAGAAGTTATTAATGATGCCTGACAAGGAGGAGTAAATAATGTTCAGACTTCAAAAGAGGGATGTTAATGGTTTTTCTAATGTTACAATGGAATGCTAAATGCCTGTTAGCTCACAGTCAAGAATTTAAGAAATTTATTGAAGATTTACCAAATAAACCTAATCAAAAAATGGGTAATGCAGAGGAAGTGATTACATTTGTCAAAAATGGGATAACACAGAGTTATAGAAATTGGAATTATTTGTGACTCAATTGTAGTTGAAATATGGGGAATGAATAGTAAAGATAATATTTATAACCATTATGAAAGGTTAACACCTTATATATTGGAAAGTGTAGGTGGAAATGGGCAAAATAGGGTCATATGGTGTGGGGATTTTAATGCTCATTGTGCTATGTGGGGCTGTTATGACACAAAAGTGGATGGAAAGATGGTGGAAGACTTTCTGAAAAAGTATCGATGCGCTTGAATGATGTAAGTGACGCTAATGCACCTTATGTTGGTCTGCCATCCACCATTAAGCTTTTTAAGAAGAATTTACTGGAAGGAGAAATTGATGTTCATGTCATCAGATTGGATCTTTATTTCCCACTCTGACCTTTCACTTCTTTTCACCTGCCTGTTACTCCCCCCGGATCCCCTCCCCCTCCTTCCCTTTCTCCAATGGTCCACCCACCTCTCCTATCAGATTCTTTCTTCTCCAGCCTTGACCTTTCCCGCCCACTTGCTTCACCTATTGCCTCCCAGCTAACCTCTTTCCCCATCCTACACCTTTTTATTCAAGCATCTTCTCCCTTTCTTCTCAGTAATGAAGAAGGGTGTCTCGGTCTAAAACGGTGACTCTTTTGCATACTGCAGATGCTGTCTGCCTGCTGAGTTCCTCTAGCATTTTGTATGTGTAGTTTTGGAATAGGAGGTGTTGTTCTTCCAACCTGAGAGTGGCCTCATCATGACAGAGGAGGATGCCATGGATGAAAACTTTGGAATGGAAATGAGGATAGGAATTTAAATAGTTGGCTACCAGGAAATTCCTCTTTTTGTGGATAGAGCGGAAGTGTTAACAAAGCACTCAGTCAATTTATGCCAGGTCTCACCAATGTAGAGGGGGCCACATCTGGAGCACTGCATTCATTAGACAACCCCAAAAATGCACAGGTGTGGCATTGCCTCACCTGGAGTTGTTTGGTCCTTGAACTGAGGTGAAGTGGGAGGTAAACGGGCAGATGTAGCATTTCTGTCTTGCAGGAATATGTACCAAGAGATAGAGGGGCAAATCTCCTTTCCTATCAGAGTCCTTCATCTCTAGCCCTTAACCTATCACCTTCCCCCCCACCTTTTTTTTTTAAATTCTGGGATCTTCCCCCTTCCTTTGCACTCCTAATGAAAGGTATCAGCCCGAAACGTTGACTTTTTATTTATTTCCATAGATGCTGTCTGACCTGCGGAGTTCCTCCAGCATTTCGTGTGTGTTGCTTTGGATTTGCAGCATCTGCATAATTTCTCGTGTATATTATCCCTTAAAGGTTATTTTATAACTATATGTTCCTTTATATGATCTGTTGATGAATGGAATGTTTTGTTTCCATTTGTCTTGTATCAGTTTATACGGTGCTGGAGCGTGCGCAGATGATGCGGCGGTCGTCTCTGAGTGACAGGTGAAATCGCATGCGCAGGGAGTTGCCCGAGTGACAGCTGGGTGGGCGGTCAATGATGGAGAACCGCTGAAGGACGAGCGCCTTCGGTTTTAGGGGGTGTTGGGGTGTGAGGAAAGTCGGACCCTGGTAGGCAGTGTGTTAAGAAAGGTAACCGTGAGCTACCTGGTATCGTTACCGGTTACCTGCGGCCGGCTGTCTCCCGGTGGGGCGCTCGGAGCCCCGGTCTGCTGTGCAGTTGAGTATCATCCCCCCGGCGAGGAGACGCATTGACCTTGCAGCGAACGTGCTCAAGGAATCCCTTGATCATACTCAAAGTGGGAGCTACAAACCATCGCCCTGAAAAGATCCAAGCGTATCGCCGTTCCCTTTGTCTGCTGTACGCTTCTGGAGTTACACCGCCGGTTAGTTTGGAGAGAGTGCGTTCTTTTTATTGCGACGTGCGGCGGATTTGGAATAGGCAATGATCTGTTTTGCAGAACGGTTACGGAATAAAATATTCCGTTCTCTGTTATGTTTTTAAAATACATGTTTCCCGATTTTCTTTTCGTGAAATGTATCCAGTTCACGGTAATTTGCTGAAATAATGTTAAATTGCTAACGAATACTTGCAGAAGTCTCAGATTGAGGCAATGCAGTATGATGGATGATAGGGAAGACCATTTGATGACGGTTTTAAGAAGGAAAGATGTAGCAACTAGAGCGGTTTTGGTTAAAGGGATGGTGTTTTTGGATGGGATTTTTTAAAATCATTTATTTGTGCAAAGGAAATAAATGACCACCCCAGTCAATATAGAAAATTCTGGATATACTCAGTCTGTGTTTATTTCAGATTTCCAGCATCTGTATTTACAAAACACTTAGTAATATTTTAAATAGACTTGAAATTGAAATAGCATCACGTGCATTTAGTGATTTTAACATTTTAATTTCGATGTTTTTTAACATTTAAAATAATCCTTTCTGTTTAGTCTGAGCTAATTTTATCTTTCAGTGATGTGTTTGTCTTAGGTCACTAAATTGATTTTATTGCTGTGATTATAAAGACGATTTTGAGTATGTCAGTTTTCAAGAGTTAACCAGGGAGAGAGATCTGGGTATAGGGGTAATTTTTATTAACATTTTTGCAGTATTTAGTTTAAAAGAAATACACATAAATTATGGTCACAAATTCTGTTAAAATGTAGATGTTGTTACGTATGTTATTAGGTAACATGTACTACGAGAAAGATTCCATCTCAAAGTAACTGTGTAGAAATTTGATTCTTTACTGCATGTATAGATATACCTTTTATTAAACGGCACTTAAGGTGAACTTGCATAATCCATAAATGTGGGTAAGGTAAAATTTACTTTAATGGCAAAGTTTTTAAAAAATCTCAAGCATTCTACTTGTTCAAAATGTATTTGTAACAGCTAAATAGTTGCTGCAATTAGAATAGAGGTTAATCAAACTCAACGTGCTTTCTATTTACTATCGTAATAACATTCAAGTAAATGTATCAGTGCCAGCAGCTTCTACAAGTAACACAAATTAAATAAGTAATAGAGACTATATTTAACATGTTAGTTGCCATTTTTGTGCCTATTTATCTCTTTATTTTCTTAGTCCACAACATTCTTTACATAGTGACTCATGCTGCAGCACAGTTCTTTTGGTATTGGCCACCCCTCTCCCCCCCCCCATCATATTCTTCATTTGTGAGACCAGACAACAATTAATTCCATAAAATAATGCCATTACATTGAAAAACATCTTGCATACCCTTTATGTAGCATAATCAGATAAAAATCCCCATTTGTCAAAGAAAGGGAGGAGAAACCTGGCAATTATCGGCCTGTAAGTTTGACGTCAGTGGTGGGTAAATTAATGGAAAGTATTCTTAGAGATGGTATTTATAATTATCTGGATAGACAGGGTCTGATTAGGAATAGTCAACATGGATTTGTGCGTGGAAGGTCATGTTTGACAAATCTTATTGAATTTTTTGAAGAGGTTACTAGGAAAATTGACGAGGATAAAGTGGTGGTTGTTGTCTATATGGACTTCAGTAAGGCCTTTTGCAAGATTCCACACGGAATGTTAGTGCTATTGGGGAGGCTTTAAACTAGCTTTGCAGGGGGATGGGAACCAGAGTGCCAGAGCTGACAGTGTGGCTGGGGTGAAAATAAATGATATTGAAAATTTAAGCAAATCCGCTGATAGAAAGGTTGTGAGTGGTAGTAAAAATCTTCTGAGGTGTATATATTTCAATGCTAGGAGTATTGCGGGGAAGGCGGATGAGTTGAGGGCGTGGATTGACACGTGGAATTATGATGTTGTAGCAATTAGTGAAACTTGGCTACAGGAGGGGCAGGACTGGCAGCTTAATATTCCAGGGTTCCGATGTTTCAGATGTGATCGAGGCAGAGGAATGAAAGGTGGGGGAGTAGCATTGCTTGTTAGGGAAAATATTACAGCAGTGCTCAGGCAGGACAGATTAGAGGGCTTGTCTACTGAGTCCTTATGGGTGGAGCTGAGAAACAGGAAAGGTATGGCCACATTAGTGGGATTGTATTACAGACCACCCAATAGTCAACGAGACTTGGAAGAGCAAATCTGCAGAGAGATAGCAGGCAACTACAGGAAACATAAAGTTGTGGTGGTAGGGGGTTTTAATTTTCCATACATTGATTGGGACTCCCATACTGTTAGGGGTCTAGATGGTTTAGAGTTTGTAAAATGTGTTCAGGAAAGTTTTCTAAATCAGTATATAGAGGGACCAACTAGAGGGGATGCAATATTGGATCTCCTGTTAGGAAACGAATTAGGGCAACTGACAGAAGTCTGTGTAGGGGAGCACTTTGGTTCCAGTGATCATAACACCATTAGTTTCAATTTGATCATGGACAAGGATAGATCTGGTCCTAGGGTTGAGGTTCTGAACTGGAAGAAGGCCAAATTTGAAGAAATGAGAAAGGATCTGAAAAGCGTGGATTGGGACAGGTTGTTCTCTGGCAAAGATGTGATTGGTAGGTGGGAAGCCTTCAAAGGGGAAATTTTGAGAGTGCAGAGTTTGTATGTTCCTGTCAGGATTAAAGGCAAATTGAATAGGAATAAGGAACCTTGGTTCTCAAGGGATATTGCAACTCTGATAAAGAAGAAGAGGGAGTTGTATGAAATGTATAGGAAATGGGGTAAATCAGGTGCTTGAGGAGTATAAGAAGTGCAAGAAAATACTTAAGAAAGAAATCAGGAGGGCAAAAAGAAGACATGAGGTTGCCTTGGCAGTCAAAGTGAAGGATAATCCAAAGATTTTGTACAAGTATATTAAGCGCAAAAGGATTGTAAGGGATAAAATTGGTCCTCTTGAAGATCAGAGTGGTCGGCTTTGTGCGGAACCAAAGGAAATGGGGGAGATCTTAAATAGGTTTTTTGCGTCTGTATTTACTAAGGAAGCTGGCATGAAATCTATGGAATTGAGGGAATCAAGTAGTGAGACCATGGAAACTGTACAGATTGAAAAGAAGGAGGTGCTTGCTGTCTTGAGGAAAATTAAAGTGGATAAATCCCCAGGACCTGACAGTGTTCCCTCGGACCTTGAAGGAGACTAGTGTTGAAATTGCGGGGGCCCTGGCAGAAATATTTAAAATGTCGCTGTCTACGGGTGAAGTGCCGGAGGATCGGAGAGTGGCTCATGTTGTTCCGTTGTTTAAAAAAGGATCGAAAAGTAATCCGGGAAATTATAGGCCGGTGAGTTTAACGTCAGTAGTAGGTAAGTTATTGGAGGGAGTACTAAGAGACAGAATCTACAAGCATTTGGATAGACAGGGGCTTATTAGGGAGAGTCAACATGGCTTTGTGCGTGGTAGGTCATGTTTGACCAATCTGTTGGAGTTTTTCGAGGAGGTTACCAGGAAAGTGGATGAAGGGAAGGCAGTGGATATTGTCTACATGGACTTCAGTAAGGCCTTTGACAAGGTCCCGCATGGGAGGTTAGTTAGGAAAATTCAATCGCTAGGTATACATGGAGAGGTGGTAAATTGGATTAGACATTGGCTCGATGGAAGAAGCCAGAGAGTGGTGGTAGAGAATTGCTTCTCTGAGTGGAGGCCTGTGACTAGTGGTGTGCCACAGGGATCAGTGCTGGGTCCATTGTTATTTGTCATCTATATCAATGATCTGGATGATAATGTGGTAAATTGGATCAGCAAGTTTGCTGATGATACAAAGATTGGAGGTGTAGTAGACAGTGAGGAAGGTTTTCAGAGCCTGCAGAGGGACTTGGACCAGCTGGAAAAATGGGCTGAAAAATGGCAGATGGAGTTTAATACTGACAAGTGTGAGGTATTGCACGTTGGAAGGACAAACCAAGGTAGAACATACAGGGTTAATGGTAAGGCACTGAGGAGTGCAGTGGAACAGAGGGATCTGGGAATACAGATACAAAATTCCCTAAAAGTGGCATCACAGGTAGATAGGGTCGTAAAGAGAGCTTTTGGTACATTGGCCTTTATTAATTGAAGTATTGAGTATAAGAGCTGGAATGTTATGATGAGGTTGTACAAGGCATTGGTGAGGCCGAATCTGGAGTATTGTGTTAAGTTTTGGTCACCAAATTACAGGAAGGATATAAATAAGGTTGAAAGAGTGCAGAGAAGGTTTACAAGGATGTTGCCGGGACTTGAGAAACTCCGTTACAGAGAAAGGTTGAATAGGTTAGGACTTTATTCCCTGGAGCGTAGAAGAATGAGGGGAGATTTGATAGAGGTATATAAAATTATGATGGGTATAGATAGAGTGAATGCAAGCAGGCTTTTTCCACTGAGGCAAGGGGAGAAAAAAACCAGAGGACATGGGTTAAGAGTGAGGGGGGAAAAGTTTAAAGGGAACATTACGGGTGGCTTCTTCACACAGAGAGTGGTGGGAGTATGGAATGAGCTGCCAGACGAGGTGGTAAATGCGGGTTCTTTTTTAACATTGGACAGATACATGGATGGGAGGTGTATGGAGGGATATGGTCTGTATGCAGGTCAGTGGGACTAGGCAGAAAATGGTTCGGCACAACCAAGAAGGGCCTGTTTCTGTGCTGTAGTTTCTATGGTTCTTTGGAAGGTTAGTGAGGAAGGTTTAATATTTAGGTACTGTCTTAATATTGAAGTAGTGAAATGGATTCAACAGTGGCTGGATGGGAGATGCCAGAGAGTAGTGGTGGTAACTGTTTGTCAGGTTGGAGGCCGGTGACTAGTGGTGTGCCTCAGGGATCTGTACTGGGTCCAATGTTGTTTGTCATATATGTTAATGATCTGGATGATGGGGTTATAAATTGGATTAGTAAGTATGCAGATGATACTAAGATAGTTGGCGTTGTGAATAATGAATTAGATTTTCAAAGCTTGCAGAGAGATTTAGGCCAGTTAGAAGAGTAGGCTGAAAGATAGCAGATGGAGTTTAATGCTGATAAGTGTGAGGTGCTACATTTTGGTAGGACTAATCAAAATAGGACATACATGGTAAATGGTAGGGCATTGAAGAATGCAGTGGAACAGAGGGATCTAGGAATAATGGTGCATAGTTCCCTGAAGGTGGAATCTCATGTGGATAGGGTGGTGAAGAAAGCTTTTGGTATGCTGGCCTTTATAAATCAGAGCATTGAGTATAGGAGTTGGGATGTAATGTTAAAATTGTACAAGGCAATGTTAAGGCCAAATTTGGAGTATTGTGTACAGTTCTGGTCACCGAATTATGGGAAAGATGTCAACAAGCTAGAGCGAGTACAGAGGAGATTTACTAGACCTGGGTTTCATCACCTAAATTACTGAGAAAGGTTTAACAAGTTGGGTCTTTATTCTTTGGAGCATAGAAGGTTGAGGGGGGACTTGAAAGAGGTATGTAAAATTATGAGGGGGAAAGATAGAGTTGACATGGATAGGTTTTTTCCATTGAGAGTAGGGGAGATTCAAACAAGAGGACATGAGAGTTAAAGGGCAAAAGTTTAGGGGTAACATGAGGGGGAACTTCTTTACTCAGAGAGTGGTAGCCGTGTGGAACGAGCTTCCAGTAGAAGTGGTAGAGGCAGGTTCGATTTTGTCATTAAAAAAAAAATTGGTTAGGTATATGGATAGGAAAGGAATGGAGGGTTATGGGCTGAGTGCAGGTAGATGGGACTAGGTGAGAGTAAGCATTTGGCACGGACTAGAAGGGCCAAGATGGCCTGTTTCTGTGCTGTAATTGTTATATGGTTATATGGTTAATGTACAACTTGGGCTGTGAATGAGAATGGATAATTTACGGTGTTACATGAATTGAGCAAGCATTTATGGTTTTTACAGTGGCTCCTGGTTAACAATAAGAATTGAGAATCCTTTCATTGATTCTGAGGACAGGTTTAGGATTTAACTGCTTTCAGTAGCAGGGCAATAGAAAGTCCAATTCTCACAGGGAATCATGTTAATGTTATTTATTTCTGATATCTGGTGACTTTACAAGAAGTGTATGCACAAGTGTCAAATTATGACTAAATTGGCCAGTTTGAGCCTATTACTTCACTAACTCAATGCAGGCAAGAAGCCAAACTTATGATATTTCACCCTTGAAAAGATAAAGGGTAAATAAAACAAAGCCATATTACCCATTGAAAGCACTAATTTAACTGAACTATATCAATATGATGATTTGATAATCCACCTAAAAACAGAATACTTTTATTTAGGAGGAAACCCCTGTTTAAGCTTCTAAATCCTTCCTTAAGAATCATATAAAATTCATAGTGATTTAAAAAACTAACTTTTAGCTTTGACATTGGTAACTGAATTTTTTTCAATATGCAGAAACAAAAGGATTATGTTCTGTATCATTGGACACCTTATTCATCAGTAAATTTGTATTTCAATGTGCATGTTTTATGATTTTAGGGAAGATACGGAGTTAAGCATATAGCATTAACTTGACGATTTTGATATGAAGCATTGTAAAGAATACGTGTCACTATTCGTACTGTTTTTAAGTTGAATTCTGTATTTTCTAAAAGCTCTATTTTTTGAGACTTGATTATTTGGAAGTAAAATGAACAAGTTGATTTTAATATTCCATAATCTTTGAGGTAAGCAGATTTGTTTGCTTATGAGCTTTCTTGTTGATATTTCTCTGGGGCTAATTTTAGGAATTTCTGGAGGGTGTTAATTTTCTTCTGAAAACAATCTTACTATGTTGTATCACAAAATTGGATCTATTTCTGTAACCCAGTCATTTTACCTTAATGACAGTTATAACAGTTGGTTCATTTCGTAGCATTGTTTCAATTCCCAATAACTATTTGATAGCAATTCAGAATAACTGCAGATGCTGGAAATCTAAGCAACACACACAAAATGCTCGATGAACTCAGCAGGCCAGGCAGCATCTATGAAAAAGAGGAAGCAGTCAATGTTTCAGGCTGAAACCTGGTGTCTCTTTTGAGAGTAAAAGTTTACTCTTTTTCACGGATGCTGCCTGCCCTGCTGAATTCCTCCAGCATTTTGTGTGTTAATTAAATTTGTGTATTCAGTTAACACTCATAACACGCTGGAGGAACTCAGCAGGTCGGGCAGCATCCGTGGAAACAATGAGTTGAGGTTTCGGGCCGGAACCCTTCGTCAGGACAGGTTCCGGCCCGAAACGTTGACTCATCGTTTCCACGGATGCTGCCCGACCTGCTGAGTTCCTCCAGAGTGTTGTGAGTGTTGCTTTGACCCCAGCATCTGCAGATTATTTAGTGTATTCAGTTATACTTACTTCATTCTTTCAAGAAGCTGCTTATGTTGGAGGAAACTAAACTCAGGTTAGAAGTGCATTGGCATGATCAATTAAAATGAAGCCGTTCAAATAATTCTGATGCCTAACTTGTAAATTAACCCAATGATATCAATAACGATATTGATGCAGATGATGCTGAATTATTCAGAGAACCCAGTGGGTCCCTTTCTGATAGACTCATATTCACTTGAGCAACTGCAGCACAAAGATTTGGAACATCTCGGCTATAATCCACCATGAGTAACATACTGGCATGGTGAAGTGGGAATTGACTTTAATTCCATTGTTTACAGGGAGAAAGCTCAAACAGCATTACTACTTTCTGACCTGATAGCCAATAACCTTGCTTCAAGTGTATGCATGGATGTCGTGCTGTGGTTGGCTAGACCACAATTAAAATCGCCCAGTTGATATTTATGAGAGTCTGAACAATCAGGAGAGTGAGTACTTGAAGGCATTTCCCTTTGTTGTCTGGAATCAGAGGAATAATGTTTTGAAACAACAATTAATAAATGAAACTATCGCCACCGGCCCACACCCCACCCACCTACGCACTCTTTTTCTCCTCATGAAATGCAGGTGACTTTCATGCATGAATCAGGAATTAAATTACAAGTTTAAATACATTGCTATTTTGCATTCAACAATATTTGTGTGAATTTTTCAACATCTCATGGACAGTTGCAGTTTCATGGTAAAAATCTGTTTAATGAGGTGGTTTGGTGGGGAAAGATTGTAAAACTTATATTCATTCCAATGAAGTTATCCTGCCTTATCAACATTCTTATTACTGTAAATTGTTTTTGCATGAAACTCATGAAAGTGCTAGCAAAGTAATGGGATTTAAAAACAGACAAGTGTATAGGATGCAGGCATCCTATAGTCTTAAAGATATATCCAAGAGGATGTTTGTTGTTGGTTGTCTTCCAAAATTCCCAGAGAGATGGCAGAGGATTCAAAAGCCACAATTCAAGACTGGACAGAAACAGAGCAGGAAACTATGGATCAGTTAGTTTTGTAGTCAGCACAAGGTTGTGATTGTGGGAGATTTTAATATTCCACACATAGACTGGGAAGCCCATACTGTAAAAGGGCTGGATGGTTTGGAGTTTGTGAAATGTGTGCAGGATAGTTTTTTGCGGCAATACATAGAGGTACCAACTAGAGAAGGGGCAGTGTTGGATCTCCTGTTAGGGAATGAGATAGGTCAGGTGATGGAGGTTTGTGTTGGGGAGCACTTCGGGTCCAGTGATCACAATGCCATTAGTTTCAATATAATTATGGAAAAGGATAGGTCAGGACCCAGGGTTGAGATTTTTGATTGGAGAATGGCTAACTTTGAGGAGATGCGAAAGGATTTAGAAGGAGTGTATTGGGACAATTTCTTTTATGGGAAGGATGTAATAGAGAAATGGAGGTCATTTAAAGGTGAAATTTTGAGGGTACAGAATCTTTATGTTCCTGTTAGGTTGAAAGGAAAGGTTAAAAGTTTGAGAGAGCCATGGTTTTCAAGGGATATTGGAAACTTGGTTCGGAAAAAGAGAGATATCTACAATAAATATAGGCAGCATGGAGTAAATGAGGTGCTTGAGGAATATAAAGAACGTAAAAAGAATCTTAAGAAAAAAATTAGAAAAGCTAAAAGACGATATGAGGTTACTTTGGCAAGTAAGGTGAAAATAAATCCAAAGGGTTTCTACAGTTATATTAATAGCAAAAGGATAGTAAGGGATAAAATTGGTCCCTTAGAGAATCAGAGTGGACAACAATATGTGGAGCCAAAAGAGATGGGAGAAATTCTGAACAATTTCTTTTCTTCGGTATTCACTAAGAAGGATATTGAATTGTGTAAGATAAGGGAAACAGATGGGGAAGTTATGGAAACTATGATGATTAAAGAAGAAGAAGTACTGGCGCTTTTAAGGAATATAAAAGTGGATAAGTCTCCGAGTGCTGACAGGATATTCCCTAGGACCTTGAGGGAAGTTAGTGTGGAAATAGCAGGGGCTCTGACAGAAATATTTCAAATGTCATTAGAAACGGGGATGGTGCCGGAGGATTGGCATATTGCTCATGTTGTTCCATTGTTTAAAAAGGGTTCCAAGAGTAAACCTAGCAATTATCGGCCTGTCAGTTTGACGTCAGTGGTGGGTAAATTGATGGAAAGTATTCTTAGAGATGGTATATATAATTATCTGGATAGACAGGGTCTGATTAGGAACAATCAACATGGATTTGTGCATGGAAGGTCATGTTTGACAAATCTTATTGAATTTTTTGAAGAGGTTAATAGGAAAGTTGACGAGGGTAAAGCGGTGGATGTTGTCTATATGGACTTCAGTAAGGCCTTTGACAAGGTTCCACACGGAAGGTTCAATCATTAGGTATTAATATTGAAGTAGTAAATTGGAGTCAGCAGTTGCTGGATGGGAGACGCCAGAGAGAAGTGGTGGATAACTGTGTGTCAGATTGGAGGCCGGTAACTAGTGGTGTGCTTCAGGAATCAGTACTGGGTCCAGTGTTGTTTGTCATATACATTAATGATCTGGATGATGGGGTGGTAAATTGGATTACTAAGTATGCAGATGATACTAAGATCGGTGGAGTTGTGGATAATGAAGTAGGTTTTCAAAGCTTGCAGAGATTTAGGCCAGTTAGGAGAGTGGGCTGAAAGAAGGCAGATGGAGTTTAATGCTGATAAATGTTAGGTGCTACATTTCAGTAGGACTGATCAAAATAGGACATGCATGGTAAATGGTAGGGCATTGAAGAATGCAGTAGAACAGAGGGATCTGGGAATAATGGTGCATAGTTCCCTGAAGGTGGAATCTCATGTGGATAGGGTGGTGAAGAAAGCTTTTGGTATGCTGGCCTTTATAAATCAGAGCATTGAGTATAGGAGTTGGGATGTAATGTTGAAATTGTACAAGGCATTGGTAAGGCCAAATTTGGAGTATTGTGTACAGTTCTGGTCACCGAATTATAGGAAAGATGTCAACAAAATTGAGAGAGTACTGAGAAGATTTACTAGAATGTTACCTGGGTTTCATCTCCTAAGTTACAGAGAAAGGTTGAACAAGTTGGGTCTTTATTCTTTGGAGCGTTGAAGGTTGGGGAGGACTTGATAGAGGTATTTAAAATTATGAGGGGGTTAGATAGAGCTGACGTGGATAGGCTTTTTCCATTGAGAGTAGGGTAGATTCAAACAAGAGGACATGAGTTGAGAGTTAAAGGGCAAAAGTTTAGGGGTAACATGAGGGGGAACTTCTTTACTCAGAGAGTGGTAGCCGTGTGGAACGAGCTTCCAGCAGAAGTGGTTGAGGCAGGTTCGATGTTGTCATTTAAAGTTAAATTGGATAGCTATATGGACAGGAAAGGAATGGAGTGTTATGGGCTGAGTGCAGGTCAGTGGGACTAGGTGACAGTAAGAGTTCAGCACGGACTAGAAGGGCAGAGATGGCCTGTTTCTGTGCTGTAATTGTTATATGGTTATATGACATCATTATTACAGACTTAAGAGGAGCCCCTCCATATCACCATGAAACTATCTGATCATCACAAAGTCTTTACAAGTCCACTAATGTCTTTCAGGAAAGAACATAAATAGGAGTGGGGTCATCAGCCCATTAAACCTCATCAATATTATTCAAGCAACACACATCAAAGTTGCTGGTTGAACGCAGCAGGCCAAGCAGCATCTATAGGAAGAGGCGCAGTCGACGTTTCAGGCCGAGACCCTTATTCTCCTATATTATCAATATTATTCTCCTGCTCTTGCCCAATACCTTGAGGAATAAGAAAAGGATGACCATATTAAAAGGATTATATTATGGACCACCAAACAGTCCAAGGGATTTAGAGGAGCAAATTTGTAGAGAGATCGCAGACTGTTGCAAGAAATAAGGTTGTTATAAGAAGTGACTTTCCACATTGTCTGGGACTAACATACTGTAAAGAGGCTGTGTGGGATAACATTTGTCGAATGTGTTCATGAACATTTCTGTAATGAATGTATAGAGCTCCAATAGATAGAGTGCAGTACTAGATCCTCCAATAAGGGAATGATACAAGACAGAAGTTTTTGTAGGGGATCATTTTGCATCTAGTAATCATAATGCATAAATTTTATGATAATTTTGGAGAAGGATGGGTCTCATCCTTTGGTTGAGATTCTGAATTGGAGATTCTAAATTTGATGGTACAGAAACAATCTATGCAGTGTGGATTGAGGTAGGTTATTCTCTGGCAAAGGTAAGTGGGAGGCCTTCAAAAGTGAAATTATGAGTACAGAGTTAGTACAGAGGGAACCTTGGTTTTCAAGAGATATTAGTTATGAAAAGGGGGTATTGGCAAGAAGGAGCAATTGAGATACTTGTGGATTATAAGAAATGCAGGAGATAATCAATAAGGAAATTAGGTAGGCTAAAAGAAAGCATGAGGTTGCTCTAGCAGACAAGGTGAAGGAGAACCCCAAGGGCTTCTACATATTAAGAACTAAAGAATAACGAGGGACAAAATTGGTACTCTGGAAGGTCAGTAGTCATCTATGAATGGAGCCAAAAGAGATGGCGGGGGGGCAGGCGGGATCTTAAGTGGATTTATTTTTTTTTTTGCATCTGTATTTACTCAGGAGACAGACCCAGAGTCTATAGAAGTGAGGCAAAGCAGCTGCAAGGTCACAGATTCTACACAGATTACAGAGGTGGAGGTGGAGGTGCTTGCTGTCTTGAGGCAAATTGGGATACATAAATTCCCAGGGCCTGACAACGTGTTCCCTCGGACCCTGTGGGAGGCTAGTGCAGAAATTGCATGAGCCGTAGCAGAGATAATTAAAACATCCTTAGCCACAGGTGAGGTGCTGGAGGATTGGAGGATGGCTAATGTTGTTGTGTTTTTTTAAGAAAGGCTCTAAGAATAAGCCAGGAAATTACGGGGCAGTGAGCTGATATTTGTAGTGGGTAAGTTATTGGAAAGTATTCTAAGGGACAGGATATATAAGTATTTGGATAGATGGTGACTGATCAGGGATAACATGGTAGTTCATGTCTAACCAACCTTATAGAGTTTTTCGAAGATGTTACCAGAAAAGTTGATGAAGGCAAGGCAGCGGATATAGTCTGCATGGTATTTAGCAAGATCTTTGACAAGGTTCAGCATGGGAGGTTGGTGAAGCAGGTTTAGTTGTTTGGCACTCAGAATGAGGTAGTAAATTGGATTTACATTGGCTCGTGGGAGAAGCTGGAGAGTGGTAGTAGATTATTGCCTGTCTGATTAGATGCCTGTCACTAGTGGTGTGCCACATGTTGTTTGTCATCGGTCTCAATGATCTGGATCAGCAAGTTTGCAGATGACATCATGATTGGGGATGTAGTAGGCAGCAAGGAAGACAAGTTTGCAGCAGGATCTGGACCAGCTGAAAAAATGGGATGAAAAATGGTAGATGTAATTTAATGCAGACAAGTGTGAGATGTTGCATTTTGGGAGGAGAGATCTGGAAATACTGATTCATAATTCCTTGAAAGTGATATCACAGTTAAATGGGATCTTAAAGAGAGCTTTTGGCACCTTGGCCTTCATAATTAAAAGTTTTGAGTACAGGAGTTGGGATGCTATGTTGATGTTGTGTAAGACTTTGGTGAGGCCTAGTGTGGAGTATTGTGTGCAGTTTTGATCACCTACATACAGGAAATATATAAATAAGATTGAAAGAATGCAGAGAAGTTTTTACAGGGATGTTGCTGGGACTTGAGGACCTAGTTATAGGGAAAGCTTGAATAGGTTAGGACTTTGTTCCCTAAAGCATAGAAGAATGAGGGGAGATTTGATAGAGGTATGCAGAATTGAGGTTTTTTTTTCTGGTTAATGCAAGCAGGCTTTTCCCACTGAGGTTGGGTAAGACTATACTGGAGGTCATGTGTTAAGGGTGAAAGGTGAAATGTTTAAGGGGAATATGAGGGGGAACTCAGATGGTGGTGAGAGTGTGGAAAGAGCTGCCAGCGGAAGTGGTGGTTGTGGGCTTGATTTCGACATTTAAGAGAAATTTAAATAGGTACATTGTTTCTTAATGTTGTTGTAGCTGAGGGTGAATGAAACTCCCACTATCTATTAAATGCTCCCAATGGTGTACATCTCAAATAGCCTCTGACAACCATGACTAGCTCTTGGCTTTCATTTGTGGATTAGCTATGAAGCCTGGTAAAATTATTTCTACTGACAGAAGAGGGGGCGAAGATGGGTTACTGCTGCCTGAAAACTCATCAATTCGGGCAGCTGGGACTCATCAGCCGTGGTTGACAACTTATCGAGGAGATGGAACACTGGTCGCAAATCTCTGCTGCCTTCTGGCTATACCCACTCGTGGGGGAGCCATCAGAAGTAAACCTGAAGGGAACTTCTAGAGTTGGAATCTCTAATGCAGTCCTACGTTTAGTTCAACACTGACTGGCAACTCCTGCGATGATGCTAGTGCTAAACTGTATCAGTCTCTGCTGTTCCTTTGGATTCATTTGCTGCAAGGAGCGAGGGAGCCTACGACATGGGCAACAGCTTGCTCTCCATATTGTACCTATCTTGGCTTGCGTATCATGTGGAAAGCTGGAACACAACATCCATGGTTGGCCCCGATCAGTAGGGGGCCTCGGATAGATCCATGGATGAAAGGGGTATGGAGGGCTGTAGTCCAAGTGCTGGTTGATAGGACTAGACAGATTAATAGTTTGGCTCAGACTAGATAGGCCAAGGGGCCTGCTTCTGTGTTGTAGTGTTCAGAATCAGAATCGGATTTAATGTCACTGGCATGTGTCATGACATTTGTTAACTTAGCGGCAGCAGTACAATGTATTATAGAAAAAATAAGTAAATTAATTACAGTAAATATAATGTACTGTATATTAAATAGTTACATTCAAAATAGTGCAAAAACAGAAATAATAAAACTGAGGTAATGTTAATGGGTTCAGTGTTCATTTGTGAATTAAATGACTGGGGAAGAAGCTGTTCCTGAATCGCTGAGTGTGTGCCTTCAGATTTCTGTACCTTCTTCCTGACAGTAACGATGAGAAGAGGGCATATCCTGGGTGGTGAGGCCCTTAATAATGGGTTCCACCTCACTGAGGCATCGCTCCTTGAAGATGTCTTAAATATTACAAAGTCTAGTACCCAAGATGGAGCTGATTAATTTTACAACTTTCTGTAGCTTTCAAGCCTATGCAGTAGCCCCCTCTCCCCCCTCATACCAGACAATGATACAGCCTGTCAGAATGCTTTCCGCAGTATATCTGTAGAAGTTTTTGAATGTTTTAGGTGACAAACGAAATCTCCTCAATCTCCTCAAATGAAATATAGCTGCACGCTTGCCTTCCTTATATGTTGGAACCAAGTTAGATCCTCAGAGATCTATGTCTAGAATACTAGACTGAAAATGTCAGAAGTTGAATGGCCTGATATCATGGCTATACAGTAACTTTTTAAATCATAGAATTACAGATTGAGAAACCAAATTATAATGGGCAGAAAGACAATGATTACAACACTGAAGAGGAATTTGGCCCCTCAAGTCTACACTGGTTTAATATGAGAGCAATCAAGTTGGTCCCCGTACCCTACATATTGTCCCAATCCATTTAGAATTCCACAAGTGAATCTGCCTCTATCTCATGCATTCAAGAATTTGCTCACTTGCTACATATGACTAACATCCATGGGGTGCGAAAGATTTTGCTGGTTGCGTGAAAATTGCTAAAAAGTACTATATATGACACACATGTATTCTTAGCACAATCCTTTAAATAAGCAATTTATATGTCATCTCTTTATCCTTTTAAATAACAATGTTTTACACTAATTCTGTTGTATTTTAAAGCTAAACCACATTAATATAAAATACAGCAGAAATAAATCAAATGAAAGTACCAGATCTTCAAAGATTTTGCTGGTAATCACCCTAAAACTGCAATGCCCTATGTACAAAAATAAATAAATCAAAAATATATTCCAAAGCTGAAATCATTATCATCAGGTGCCATGCCCAGTTTGAGCTTTGACTGCCATGGCCCACGCACTCCTGTTTCGGGTCAAGTGGATCAGTTCATTGGTATTCATTTCCAGTTCTCTGGCTGCTGTCTCCATCATCATTTGTCTTTGTCTTCCTCTTGCTTCTCTTCAATCTTTCCCATAATTACTGTACATTCTAACTCCTCTTTCCTAATCACATGTCCAATGAAGTTATGTTGCCTTTTCATGATCTCATATATTATTTCTCTTTTTGTGCTTACTCTACATGACATCCTCGTTAGCTCAAATATCATCTGTAAATTTGCTGACGATAAACCATTATTGGTAGAATCTCAGGTGGTGACGAGAGGGCGTACAGGAATAAGATATGCCAACTGGTGGAGTGGTGCCACAGCAACAACCTGGCGCTCAACATCAGTAAGACGAAAGAGCTGATTGTGGACTTTAGGAAGGGCAAGACAAAGGAACACATATCAATCCTCATAGAGCGATCAGAAGTGGAGAGAGTGAGCAGCTTCAAGTTCCTGGGTGTCAAGATCTCTGAGGATCTAACCTGGTCCCAACATACGGATGTAGTTATAAAGAAGGCACGACAGCAGCTATACTTTATTAGGAGTTTGAAGAGATTTGGCATGTCAACAAATACACTCAAAAACTTCTATAGTTGTTCTGCAGAGAGCATCCTGAAAAGGCCGCATCGCTGTCTGGTATGGAGGGGCTACTGCACAGGACCGAAAGAAGCTGCAGAAGGTTGTAAATCTAGTCAGCTCCATCTTGGGTACTAGCCTACAAAGTACCCAGGACATCTTTAGGGAGCGGTGTCTCAGAAAGGCAGCATCCTTTATTAAGGATCTCCAGCACCCAGGGCATGACCTTTTCTCACTGTTACCATTGGGTAGGAGGTACAGAAGCCTGAAGGCAGACACTCAGCAATTCAAGAACAGCTTCTTCCCTTCCGCCATCCGATTCTTAAATGAACATTGAATCTTTGGACACTACCTCGCTTTTTTTTAATATACAATATTTCTGTTTTTGCACATTTTTTAATCTATTCAAAATATGTAATTGATTTACTTGTTTATTTATTATGTTATTTATTTTTTCTCTGCTCGATTATATATTCCATTGAACTGCTGCTGCTAAGTTAACAAATTTCACGTCAAATGTCAGTGATAATAAACCTGATTCTGCGTCTGTGATTTTTGTTGGTTGCATGACAATTCCAGATACTGTATAAATATGATAGTTCTGTCATTAAAAAAGACACTTTTTTTGTTTGTTTGTCAATCGTCTTCTTTATGTATCTCCTTGTTCTTGGCCTTTCTGTCAATGGAAACGTTTCTATCCCACTTATTTTAAATACTTCCTATCAAGTTTCCATGCAAACTTGGTTGTTTTAAGGAGAACAATCTTAGTTTTTCTAGTCCAAATAAATAAAGTTCCTTATTTCTAGACCCTCCCCAGAGTCTTCATATTTTTCCTAAAGTATGCACATCTTACTGCAGTTTTGTTTGAATTAATGCTTTTGTAAAGTTTCACATTGCTTTCCTTGCTCTGCCATTATTTACAAAGCTTAAGATATCTTTTGTATTTATATTTACTTTCTCAGCCTATCCTGCTACTTTCAAAAAGCTATACATGTATACCCCAGTTTTCTGATCTTATACCATTTTTTAGAAATATGCATTCTAGTTTCCATTGCATTTAATTCTTCTGGCAAAAAAATGTAGCATTGCCTATTTCATTGTGTTGAATTTTATCTGCCATTAATTTGCCCATACTGCTGTGTACATACATCTATTGATGCTTCTGGACACATCTTCAGTGATGTTCCTGTTCCTGGAATCATCGGGTGTTTCGGGTCTTTCAACATCATGCAGCCTCCTCCAGGTGACCCAGCCGGGGCTGATCAGACCCCAGCTTGTGTCCAGACGGCTAGCTACTTATGACTCCATGGCTCCCCTCTTTTGAGCCACAGCCATCTTGAGGCCCTCTCTGCCGCATCGGTGGTACTGCGGATGGCTCTCCTTTTCCTCTCTCCCTCGATGCCCAAAATGCTGAAGGCTCTAACTAAGGAATGGGCTACGAATCCCCTACAACCAACCTCCACTGGGAGACACCTCACTCTCCATCCAGCCTGCTGACAGTTGCTGACCAGTCCTGCGTACTTGGAGAGCTTCCTTTCAAAGGCCGCTTCCAAGCTATCTTCCCATGGGACTGTCAGCTCCAGTAGCACCACTTACTTAGTAGACTCAGACACTAGGACAATGTCTGGTCGCAGGGTGGTGGCTGCGATATGGTTGGGGAACTTCAGCTGCCCTTCGAGGTCCACCAACAGCTGCCAGTGCCTTGTAGAGGTCAGAATGCCTGCAGATGTTCTTTTGGCAGCCAGTATATCTACAGTTTATTTCCTCGAAATTTGATCTTATTGTTATTCTCCTTGCAATTCATTGGACTTAACAGTTTTCATCGCATTGGAATATTTTAAGAATTGTCCTGTACATCTACGACAATGTATATTCAGAAACCAATGGTCCTAGGCCATCTCAATTAACACACATAAAAGTTGCTGGTGAACGCAGCAGGCCAGGCAGCATCTCTCGGTCACCAGCAACTTTTATGTGTGTTGCTTGAATTTCCAGCATCTGCAGAATTCCTGTTGTTTGTGTAGGCAATCTCAATTGTTCATTTTACTGAAAAATACTCATAACTTTTAGAAACTATTGGATTGTACAGCCTCAGGTAGCTCATTTTCTCTATGTATCAGAATTGGTATTTCTGTTACAAGTCATACCTCTGTAAAATTAGCTCAGTTCTTTGCTCTCTGTTAGCACAGCCAGACCTGCTGGGAATGTGCTGTAGCCCTGCATTTCACAGATTTGAAATTTCTTTGTTGTCTTACTCACTGTCTGCATTTTATTGTTTTCATTCATTTTCTCTATCTGTCCTATTAACCCATCAATTTATCTCCATGGCCACATTGAATCAGAGATACGCTCTTTGTCCAATTCATTTGTACCCCACCTCTGCAACTTAAAATTTATTTGTTTTTCTCAGTTCTAATGAAAGATCTTCAACCTGAAGCATTAATCCTGTTTTCCTTCCACAGAAACTGCATGATTTGTCAAGACTATCCAGAATTTTCAGCTTTTATTTCAGTTTTCCAACACTAGCAGTCTTTTAATTTTGTTTCATCATTCCACACTTTATGTTCTTGTTAGTTGATTTTCTAGCTATACAACTACAGCCCCTTTTATTTCATTGTCTTCAATCTTGGAATACTATATTAGCATCAATAATTAAATGACAAATTAACAGAAAATAATGGGAATAAATCAGTCATTTATAGATTGGCAATCAGTACAACTAGGTTGTCACAGGAATTGATAAGATGGCCTCAATTTGCAATCTATATTGATGACTTGGGAGATGAGACCAGGTGTACTATAGTCAAATTTGAAGATGATAGAAAAATAAATGTGTTAGCAAGTTGCAAAGATAACAGAACAAACCTGCAAAATGATATAGACAGGCTAGGTGAGTGGGTAAGTAGTTGGAAGATAGGAATGGAATAAATCTAAAAAGTACTGGGATACAAAGCAATTTGGGATTCATAGTACATGAAACAGGTAATTATTAGGAAGGCCAATGGAATGGTGCCATTTATTGTAAGATCTATGTGAGAGAAGGTAGGGTAGTTTTGAAGCAAGGTTCTGGTGAGACCACTCCTGGCATGGCATATGATGGTGATAACTATATCTAGGGAAGAATATGTGTGCATTGAAAGAGGATAGAGAAGCTTCAATAAATTGATTCCTGAGATGAAAGGATAGATGATCGGTGAAATGTTGAGCAAGTTGGTTTTAAGCTCATTAGAGTATGAAAAAAATTAGAAATGATTTTATGGGGATTGACGGGATGGGTGTTAAAAGGCTAATTCCCCCTATTGGGGTTATCCAAATCTAGGGACATAGTTTAAAAATAAGGGTTTGCCTAATTTGGGCATGATTTTTTCCACCAGTGGATATGATTCTTTGTAATTCTGTACTCGAGTTGTGGAGACAATTATTGTATACATACAAGGTGAAGATTGAAAGATACTTTACTACAAAGGAGTCATGGTGTATGGAGAGATAGGAAAGAGGTGTTGAGGATAAGGTTGGATTAGCCACTGTCCTATTGAAAAGCAGAAAGAGCTTGAGCTACCTGGCATATTTCTATTCCTGCTTATGTTTTTGATGATAATCCTAATGGAAGTCCATATATCCGATCAGCTACATTTCACTCATTGACCTTCTCACTTTGAGCAGCCAATAATTTGATTCATTGTCCAGGAAACTAGGTTAATTTACTAACAACAAGCATATTGAAACATACCTGGAACAGCTTGGCAGTCAAACACAGTTTTGCATAGATACACAAAATGCTGAAGGAACTCATCAGGCCAGGCATAGAGTTTACTCTTTTCCAAAGATGCTGCCTCACCTGCTGAGTTCCTCCAGCATTTTGTGTGTGTGTGTGTTGTTTGGATTTCCAGCATCTGCAGATTTTCTCATCTTTGCACAGATCTTTTAATTTAATTACTTGCTGGCCTGTAACCTAACCCATCGATCCACATTATCTCTTAAACTTCAAACATTGACAACATTCTGACCGTCTGTAATTAAATCTCCTCTCCTAATCTAGATGCCATTTTGCATGCTCTATGCGGGAAGGAATGTGTGTAATGGTTATTCAGCAGTGCATTTTGCCTTGAGCTAGAAATAGTACTCAGTTTTGCTACATGCATTGACCTTTCAGTTTGTATCTTCTTATGCGGGTTAAATTTCAAGCCCTTGTGCCTTTTAATTTAGGTAACAGTCACAAATTGTCACTCAGCAGTTAGCAGTCATCAGTGAAACTAACAGCAAGCTAAAGATGATGATACAAGGAAGATTGCTTTAAAGTTTGGCCAAAAAGGCATTTGAAGGAACTCCTTCAAGAAAGAGTGGCAGAAAAAGTTGTAATGAAGATCCTATAAACTGTAGGTTGTCCATATATCCAGTATCTAATGTAAGGCAAATTATAAGGGATTTAACTAGATGAATTTGTGAATCAAAATTGTGTTTTTATTTTTTCATAGATTGTTGGGGTAAATATTCTTCTGTGAAATCATGGATGCAGTTGTACACCTCATTAATGATTCCCTGGAATTCTATCGATGGAGCCTCACCATTGCAGGTATTTATATTCTGTTCATGGTATTTTTGGATTACTATGGTGCTTAAATGTTCAGTGTTTGCACTAAGGATATGTTTGTATTAATTCATTGTTGTTCTTGTGTCCATGCTGACTGGTTTATAGAATATTTTTATATAATTCTGATCTTTCTTTAAACGTTTTGCTCAGAGGTTTATGCCTGAACTGTGGTGCTAAATTGCTAACCAAACCATATCAGCCTAAGACCATAGGACACGTGAACATGTTTTACCCTGTTACTGTTCAGAGGCAAGACAAGACATGACTGTACCTTTGACATGACTGTACCTTTGGGATGGATTGCAAGGCAGTAATCTGTACTTGCCAAGGGATGTGATTTTAGTTTTTGACGAAATTTGTAATGATTGAATATCTATGTGTTGTGTATTGCGTGAGTGAATAATAATAGAAATGATACAATTTTAATATATTTTATTTCCAAATGGGAATAGTTAATGAAGAGTTAGAATAGAGACTCTAGATCAGTGGTTCCCAACCTGGGGGTCTATGGAGTCCTTGATTAAGGGTCCCTAGCATAAAAAAAAGGTTGAGAACTCCTGCTCTAGACCAATGATTTGAAGTTAGTGGAGGCTTCTGAGAGCAGGGAGAAGTATCAAACTGGAAGGATTTAGGAAAGGACAGAGAATGATGATGGCTTTTAATTGTTACTGAGTTTACAGTGAAGGAATGGGTATTCAGAGGGTGTCAGAATTGCGAGAGAATGGCTTAAAAACTCGTTGGTGATAGTTGGGAATGGAAATACATACAGGATGGAATTTATACAATGAATCTTTGGAGGACCTTTGCAGTTTCTGTATGGCTAAACTTAAAACTAAATACTTGGAGTATTTAGCAGGTAGTATTATTGATAATGTAGTTGAGTTGAAAGTAAGTACCGGTAGAGGATCTCTTTAAAAAGAAACATGTTAATTGTACATTTTATGGGTGGATTAAAGTTTAGACTTTGGTATGAAAATTATATATACTCAGACCCATCTTGAAGGAACAGCTCTAAAGTAATAGTTTCCAGTAAAAGTAGAGGAATTTTTGGTATTTTAAGAAGTTTTCTTAAAATTCTTATTAGAGATCATCTTAATCTAGATTTTTAGGCTGTCTGGGTAATTGGACAGTACAGTGTGTCAAGCTGTCAAAGATGATACCTGAATAAAATTATGTTATCAGTGTATGTCTGAAAGCAGACCCTAGGTCTAGTAATAAATTAATATTTTGGTAATTTTGGAAATTGGTAGGATAGATTAGATTAGATTATGAGGACACTCAGTCCTCGTTTATTATCATTTAGAAATGCAGGCATTAAAAAATTATACAATGTTCCTCCAGAATGATATCACAAGAAAACACAGGACAAGCCAAGACTAAAACTGACAAAACCACATAATTATAACATATAGCTACAACAGTGCAAAGCAATACTATAACTTGATAAAGAGCAGACCAAGGGCACGGTTAAAAAAAAAGTCTCAAAGTCCCGCTAGACTCATCATCTCACGCAGGCGGCAGAAGGAAGGAACTCTCCCTGCCATGAACCTCCAAGCGCAGCCAACTTGCCAATGCAGCACCATTGGAAGCACCCGACCGCAGCAGACTCTGAGTCCGTCCGAAAACTTCAAGCCGTCCGAAAAATTCGATAGCACACTAATCAAAATCATTGGGGTATATTTGAAGATTTGGACCCTATTGTAGTGGGGTAGGAAAGGCACTTGATTGAACAAACTCAAAACATGAGTAATGGCCAGAATACATTCAAATGCCATTGTCAAGGTTATGAATTATCAAAAACATGAGGTGAAAGATGAGTTAATAACAATTTGTTTTTGCAATAAGATTGAGGTTGGTAGTTACAAAGATTCGAGCAAATAGTGTGAGAATATCTGCTGAAGACTTTGGCTGAAAGTGCACGTAATATGTGTGTGGGTGTAAATTTCGTGATAGCTTTATAGGTATCTTTTTTAATGTCTGGGTAAGTAGTTAGATAAAGGGGTGGCTTAGGTGGCCTAGTGGAAGCTTTTGAAATAACAGTACATCTGTGTTGTTGATTTGGGGTCAGAGATCTAGAAGTAAGAAATTTTTAAGGTGAGGATGTAAAGTTTATTAGAATAAAGGATAAGTTTGAATAAAGAGAGAAATAATAAACTGAATTTGATAGTTGTCTCTTTCATATGCTGCAGACTTTGGCCCACAACTTTTTAAAGTCATAATAATATTTGAGGTCAAGTTTATTGTCATTTGCACAAGATGGAATACAGATGATGAATGAAGAATTTATAGAAGCTGAAATTAATGGAGGGAATCTACTGAACAAATTTCTCTAACTGCCCCTCTTATTTCTTTGTCTGTTGCTTTCAGTAGACTATCTAATTGGAGGAAAGTGTTTCTCATTATTCTCTCAAAACCTTTCAGAATTTTGAAACTCCTGATGGAGATATTTTAACCACTGCAGTTTCTTCAGTCTATTGATCTGGTAAACTTTTGTTAAACTTTTTCCAAGGCTTTGCTTGGAAGAGCTCAGAATTCCAAAGATTTTATGTATTTTTATATTCAGTGCTTTTATTTACAAAGCTTAGCATCTTTCATGTTTAAGTGACTTAGCAACCTCCTCTGCTATTTAAAAAACCCATTTTGCACCAATGAGATGAAACTGCCTCCCCATATGTTTCACTCAAAGTGCATGTGTCATGTATCTGTTTACTAGCCCATGTTACAGAACTGTTTATTTACTCATCACTTCTGCAGAAACACAGAAGATCACTGTTTCTAATCAAAACCTCTTAAGAATCCCAGTTACTTACAGTGCCTGACCTTCTACCAATATCCAGATCACCGTTGTCCACTTAATACCACATACTTCTGTTTTTTTTTAACTGTTGTGAAAGACATTGGGGGTGTGTTTTGAAAATCCTGAAGTACAACAACTATTTCATCAATCTTTCTATTATGTCTTTGGTTGGATTAGTTGGACGTGACTTTTCCTTTAATAAGTCTTGTCCTGATGTCCTTTCTTTACCTATACACCAATTCTTTTGCTGTGCTAATTTTTTTGTAAAGGTTTTCAACTGATTGATCTAGACCTTACAGATTTATCATCTTCCTTCTTTTTCGGAAAAGGGTTTTACATTTTTATTTCTTTGAATGTATACAATGTGTAAATCCGCCTTGTCATTCTCCACAAAGTGAGCTATACTATTCAATTAAAAATGTATTTTGTGAACCCAAAACCCCTTTTAGTGACTTTGGATGACTGAGCTATTAAAAGCAAATATCACTAATTCAATTAAAAAATACATTGTAGCTACATGTATTTTTTTTCAATTTAAAGTGTTGTTTGGGAAACATTTAGATTTTGTCAAAGTTGAATTTATTGTCAAATGAACAAGTGTGTATTCACAGTTACAGTGAAAAACTTATTCGCAGCAGCATCATATAAATGGCATTCACAAGAAAAACAAATTATACACAATTGTTACAAGAAATAACATAATTGCAACAAAAATAAGCTAAATTTTAGTGCAAAATTTGGCAGCAGTCTTCATTTGTATTCATCACATATTGCTATTTTGTGTTAACTGTACAATATTTGGAAATACATTGAACCAGTCCAATAAATGAAAACAGTGGTATAGTGTAAGATTAGGACAACAGTGAGTAAGTAGATCACCACAGCTGTCAGACCAGTAAGCTTATTTGCTCAAGCTCTTTATGTGAGAGCTGAATTAATGGAACTCCTAAAAGTAATACATGCTTTAGCTGCTAACTTTGAGTATGCCAGTCACCT